>NW_027507748.1:564300128-564567628 GCF_037356315.1 Lithobates pipiens
CTGTAGCTGGTCGATAAGTTGAGCTTGGCTTTTCCCTTGGATTCATCCTTGGCCTTGTTCATAACTGAGGTAGACGATAAGACCTGGCTCACAGTCTCTGCTCTAATTCATCCAAAAGGTGTCCTGTCTGGTTGAGGTCAGGATTCTGTGCAGGCCAGTCATGTTCTTCCACCCCAAACTCACTCATCCAGGTCTTTATGGACCTTGCTTTGTGCACTGGTGTGCAGTCATGTTGGAACAGAAAGGAGCCATCCCTGAACGGAGCATGACATTGTCCAAAATGTCTTGATAGGCTGAGGCCTTAAGAGTTCCCTTCACTGGAACTAAGGGGCCAAGCCCAAACCCTGAAAAACAACCCCACAGCATAATCCCCCTTCACCAAATGACTTGGACCAGTGCACAAAGCAAGGTCCATAAAGACATGAATGAATGAGTTTGGGGTGCAGGAACGTGACTGGTCTGCACAGACTCCTGACCTCAACCTGATAGAACACTTTTGGGATGAATTAGAGGCGAGACTCCAAGCCAGGCCTTCTCATCCACATCAGTGAGTAAAGGCAGATGTCCCAATACTTTTGACAATAGCGTAGATTAAATTCTATACTTCTGCTGAGAGAATAATGCAGTCCTTAGATCTCATGTGGGGTACCAAGCATGCAGGCAGACACACTTATGCCGTGTACATACGGTCGGACTTTTCGTCAGAGTCAGACGGAATCATTTCATCGGCTATTCCGATTGTGTATTGGCTTTGGCTGACTTTTTTTTTTTCTTTCTGACGGACCTAGAAGTAGAACATGTTTTAAATCTCTCCCACGGAATCAATTCCTATCAGGAAAACTGTTCTGCTGCTCCGGACCAAAAACTACGCAAGGGCAGCTATTGGCTCCTGGCTATTGAACTTTCTTTTTCTAGTCCTGTCGTACATGTTGTAGGTAAACACGTTCTAAACGATCGGACTTTGGTTGATCGTGTGTAAGCAAGTCTGTTCAGCGGAACTCCATCAGAAAAACTGTCAGAGTTTATTCTGACGAAAAAACGGTCGTGTGTACGTGGCATAACACTAGTAGTTTGTCATGGTTATGCAATAGAGTTTGTCTGCTTACCTGTCTCCATGTGTTCATCTCTAGAGACCAGCCGACCCTCACCTGACTGCTTTTGTAATCCATCCTCTGGCATGACTACACCCTAGCTCCTATCAGAGAACTCTATATTAACCTGTGCACTGCAGGCCAACCCGGCTGATCAACCATTGTGTATTCCTTTGTGTGTTTAGTTTCCTGTTACCTGCCGTGTGCTCTTTTGTTGTTCCGTTACCGACTTTGGCGTGTCCTTGACTATCCCTGTTTGCCTGTGATCCTGATCTATTGGCGTGTACCTGACTATTCCTGTCTGCTTGTGGCCCCGACCTTGGCTTTATCCCTCACTATCCCTATCCTCCTGTTGCCTGCTGGGGGTCACGACCTGGAGCCAGTTGCAGCCAAGTCCATCCTCACCACTAGAGGCTCTGGTGAACACCTGCTGGCTCTTAGACTCCGCGCCCCAGGGAATCCTGCGCTCTAACCTCGGTGGGATCTGTCTCCTGTCTGCAGCAGTCAGCCTTAGGGTCCACAACCTTGCGGTGCACTCCTGATCCCTACGGTGTGCATCTGTCACCTCGCCTCAAGGTGACCTGACACAGTTTAGCCCAGGCCTATCCTAATCCCCTTACATTTTTTAACAGACTTTGCTTTAACAAAAGTGAACTTTATTCAAGGTCAATGCATACAGGTCAGCTTATGGTATACAGTCATTCAATGCTAAATATCTATGCACATACATCAACATAATGGTCATGGGCAAGAAACCTGCTTGGGAACCGGACAGCTTACAGACATATTTGCACAGCCTAAAAAAAAAATAGGGGGTCGGAGGGGCCTTGAAGGAGTACCAATAGGGGAGAGGGAAACCGTTTGGGTCCGAGAGGGAAAGGAGCACTGGGGGGGGGGGGGGGGCAGGAGAGGGGGGTAGGGAAAAGGACGGGGGCAGGGAAGGGGAACTCCAGGAAGGGGAAGTAGTAAACACCAGATTCACGTTTCTCTCCTCCTGCCGCTGAATCATAAATCCCCATCTGGGTCAGGGGGAGACAGCTCCAACGTCAGGGAACTCCACGAGTCTATCCAGGAGGACCAGGTCTTGTCGAATTTATGCAGACAATTTCTATTTACATATGTAATCTTATACAGTGGTAGAACATTATTCAAGGTATTTCTCCAAGCGGTGATGGTGGGCGGGAGCTCGGACTTCCATTTCAACACCTCCCTTCGGGCATAGTTCGTGGCAAAGGCCACAAACAATTTCTTATATTTCCCAACAGTATGGTCATCTCTCACATTTTAAAAGCAAAATTTCTGGTTTCAACAGGAGGGAGCTTTCAGCCATCTGATTAATATCAGCTAGAACCTGTTCCCAAAATCCTTGTAGCGCGGGGCAAGACCATATCATGTGGATAAAGGTGACCTCCTCACTTCCACATCTAGCACAGCCGGGGGACCTATCCCTGTAAATAGCTGCCAATCTTTGCAGCGTATAGTAAGCCCGGTGCAAGAATTTCAGCTGTATAAAACGGTCCCTGGCCGAAATCAAAGTCGAGACGTAGGAGGAGACACAGGTCTCCCAGTCTTCTACCTCAAGAGACGGTATGTCCCTTTTACATTTAGTTTATAGCTTGGGCAGTTTAGGTGGCCTAGAGGCTGTCAGATGAAAATAAATTGTGGAACGGGGAACCATGAGGAACTTGGTGGTTAACAGTGTCTCAACAGGGTCCGTCCCAAGAACCACGCCACCCGGGAACTGGTGTTGGAAGGCATGCCTCACCTTGTAAGAACCGGAAAAACATCCAGTTCGGCAGATTATATTTATTTTTAAGTTCTGGGAACATACTCAGCCTACCCCCCATCACCACATGTTTCAAGGCCACTACCCCTCTTTTAGCCCATACCTGTGGGTCCGGGATACCACGAAAGTGGGACAGATTAGGATTACCCCACAGAGGCATCTGAGGGGAGACCACACCTGGGGTCTGATGTATCGCCTGAGCTCGGCCCCAGATCCTGACAGTTGTACGATTCAGGGTAGTGATGTTAGGATGGGCTCTGACACTTCGGAAGATCAGGTTGCTTAGGGCAGCGTAGGACCCCAGGTTTGCGGCCTCTAGGGTCACCACTGGGTTGTCCCTCGGCTGCGAGAACCACCACCGGGTGGTTACCAACACCGCCGCCCAGTAGTAGTGATGGAAGTTGGGGAGGACGAGCCCACCCTGCCCCACTGATAGTTGCAGGGTGGACAGCGCCAGATGTGGCACCCTGCCCAACCATACAAAGGAGGTGACTATAGACTTTATTTTGTTAAAGTAGGTCACAGGGATCTCTATCGGGCTATTTCTGAATAGATAGAGGAACTTCGGTAGGAATACCATTTTAAGTAGATTCACTCAACCAACTGGGGTCAGAGGTAGCGACTTCCAGTCCATGCAGCGCCTGGAGAAGGAGAGCAACAGCGGGTTCAGATTGAGTTTCATGTACCTAGCCGTCGGTCCACCCATCCATATCCCCAAGTACTTAAAATTATCCACCCAAACTAGCGGACTCTGCATAGGAGGCCTAGGCCCGTTAGGGCCAAGGGGGTAAATTAAGGACTTCTCCCAATTGACCCTGACGCCCGAGTAAGTTCCGAATTCATCGACTATCTGTAGGGTCGCAGGGAGTGAGGAGGAGACATCAGTCAGGTACAGGATAGTGTCATCCGCATACAAGGATATCTTCTCCTCCACCACTCCCACCGAACTTCCACCACCAAGGCAAAAAGCCCAGGCGATAGTGGGCACCCCTATCGGGTACCCCTTCCCAGTGGGAAGTCCCGTGAGAGGGAGTTATTGGTGCGTATACGGGCACTAGGCGAGGCATACATCAAGCGCAGCCACTGGATAAACACGTGTCCAAATCCAAATTTCCGGAGGACAGCCCAGAGGTATTCCCATTCTACCGAATTGAAGGCTTTTTCGGCGTCCAAGGACATCACCACCCCCCAGGCTATCCTCCGGTGCCCTATCCATATGCGTCAGCAGTCTCCGTATGTTTAATATCTGTCCCTCTGCCCGGCATGAACCCGGACTGGTCCGGATGAACTAGAGCTGTGATTACCGTGTTCAGGCGGCCCTCCAGAACCTTTGCCAGAATTTTCAGGTCTACATTCAGGAGCGATATGGGCCGATATGAGAAACACAGCTCAGGATTCTTGCCAGGCTTAGGGAGGACTACGATGAATGCCTTGGACATTGACCCTGGTAGCACCCCGCCCTCATGCGCCCTCAACAGGACCTCTCTAAAGATGGGTAGGATATCCTCCTCATAGTGTTTAAAAAAATGGGAACCTGTCGGGGCCCGGTGTTTTCCCACCCTGTAATGATTTAACCGCTATTTGGACTTCTGACAATGACAGGGGTCTATCCAGAGCCTCCCTGGCAGCGTCAGTAAGATACGGCAGGTCCACTTGGTCCAAATGGATACTTAGTTCCTCAGCTGTATACTGAGCTCTAGAGCTATAGAGATCTTGATAGTAAGGGGCAAATCTAGCATTAATTTGAGACGAATCAGTAAGGACTTCCCCACTGGATGACTGGATTCGCGATATAGAAACCGGAGAGGAGTGCTCCCGGGACAACCATGCCAATAACCTACCATTGCGAAATTCTCTGGCTCTGGTGGAGCAAGCGGATCTTCGTAGCAGAGGCTCGCAGAAGGTTGACATCTCTCAGGGCTTCCCTAAAGCAAGAGTCTGCCTGAGGGGTGCGGTCACCAACATATATAGACTCCAGAGATTGAACCCTTTCCTCCGCTCTCAAAAGGTCGCTCCGGGCTTCCCTACGAACCCTACTAATGTAGGGTTCCTGAAATTGCCCACGCATGCAAACTTTGAAGACCTCCCATGTATCTGGGACGGGAACATCTCTATCCCGCGTATTCCAGAAGGCCATAATATCTGCCTTACCCGGGATATCAATCCGTGGGTCAGTGAGCCAGAACTGCGAGAGGCGCCACAGACTCTCTGATGAGGTATAGGATAATTCCAGCGGGGGGGCATGGTCCGAGACCCCTCTAGGCAAAATGGACCCCCCCCCCCCCGAGTACACCAGGCCAATCCTGAAAAACGTTTTGTACGTCGCTGAGTGGCAGGTAAATGCTCTCAGTCAAGGGTGTCGCCAACGCGCCGCAGCAGGACCAGAGGACTGTGACACTCTGTCCATTGTGGGGTCTGGGACCATGTTAAAGTCCCCCATCAGTAGGATATTATCCATGTCATATTGCGTAAGTTTTGCTACTATCTGGTATAGTAGGGACATGGAAGCTGGCGGGGGTACATAAAACCCACCATCACCACCTCTAAAGACATGATATTTGCGTGAATGATGACAAAGTGCCCCCCCGGGTCCACCTCCAGGTCCAAGAGTTGGAAGGGCAGAGACTTGCGTATAAGGATACTCACTCCCCTCGCTAGATTGGAGTAGGTCGAGTGATAGGAGTGACCCACCCAGTGTCTACGCAAGCTCATAACTCTACCCCCTGTCAGGTGCGTCTCCTGTAAAATACAAACGTGGGGGGAGTGCTTTTGCAAAAACTGGAACACCAGTGACCTCTTAATCTTAGAGTTCAGACCCCTGGTGTTCCAGGATACAATCTTACAACAAGACATTAAACTCCACATACCACTCTGCAGGGCTAAGAAATGCCTTTAGGAGCCACCGAGCTCCCACCACACCGCCAGTTCGTACCATCTGTAATACAATTCCCATGTAGAGGATGATACAATCGGGGCATATAACAAGCCGACTCACACAGACGATAATATGTTTAAACAAAAGTCCCTGCTCAAAATGACATTTCTAACGGAAGAAAAGTAATTTAAAACTGCTTGCGGTTTTAATGTAATGTCTGGTCCCGGCAATATGGATGAAAATCATGAAAAATGGCATGGGTAGCCCCCCTGGCCCATTACCAGACCCTTTGGGTCTTTTACGGATATTAAGGGGAACTCCATACCCTAATTAAAAAAGTAAAGGCGTGGGGCCCCCAGGCCCTATATACTGTTTGTTGTTAAGTAGAATCTGTTTGTAATTTTGAACTGGTACATTTTTAGGCTTCATGCACACTGGAGCTCAGTTTTTTTTAAAAGCCCATAAACTCCACTCTATTAGCCTATGTGTCCATGCACACATGGACGGTTTTTACCTTTAATGAGCAGTGGAGTTTATGGGCTTTTCTCTGAACGCCAGAAATTCGCATTTGTGCAGTTTTTCACCGCCAAAAAACGACTAGCGCCAATAAACTCTTATAAACACTCATTAACACGCGTTAATTAGTGTTGGCCATTCTATTTTTTTTTCAATGCATTGTGGGAGTGTGGAATGCGCTGTGGGATTTTTGGTGCCCTCTGTGTATT
Organism: Lithobates pipiens; assembly: GCF_037356315.1. Classification (NCBI taxonomy): domain Eukaryota; kingdom Metazoa; phylum Chordata; class Amphibia; order Anura; family Ranidae; genus Lithobates; species Lithobates pipiens. The sequence goes on from NW_027507748.1 coordinate 564,306,606, forward strand.
TTTATTGAAAACGCCCATAAACACTAATGCTAATAAACGCTGTTAAAAGCACGTTTTTCAACCAGCGTTTTCTGCCAGCAATCTGGCGTCCAAAAAAAGCTTTTTTGAGCTTCAGTGTGCATGGAGCCTTATAGTGTAGCTCCAGTCAAAAAAATTGAAAATTGTATACTCACCTTTCCGTAATTTTCTTTTCCTTTCCTGACGCATCCCATGGCAGCACACACATTGGGTTGTGACTCTGCCTCCACAACCTGATAGGACCGGTTAGCTATAAGATTTGAAGAGGAGCCCACCATTGCATTCTCAGTAACTATCACCTTAGAGGGGTGGTATCTTGTGTGCTGCCATGGGATGCGTCAGGAAAGGAAAATTACGGAAAGGTGAGTATACAATTTTCCATTTTCCTGACGCATCGTGGCAGCACATACATTGGGAAATAACTCGCTACATGGGTGGTTGCATTTCAAAACATTTATTTGCTCAAGTACAAGGTATGGATGAATTTGTTTGTATGACTGATCTGCCGAACTCCGCTGTAGTTAACTGAGTCGGGGTCTATTCTGTAATGCGTCATGAACGTGGTTTTTGATGACCAGGTTGCTGCCTTGCAAATGGTTTCTGGAGACACTCTACAATATGCTGCCCAGGAGGTCACTACTGCTGTTGTCGAGTGGGCTTTTAATCCTTCTGGTATCTGGAGACATTGCACTACGTATGCTTTTCTTATTGTTCTAATCAGCCAAGATACTATCGTCCTTGAAGACGCTGTCTGGCCCCTTTTTGCACCATACGGTATGATCAGAAGATGCTCCGATTTCCTAAATGTACTAGTGACCTCTAAGTAGGTGGAAATGACAGATTTTTATGTCCAAGGGATGAGGATTCCCTTCAATATTGAGAAAAAACGGAAGGTTGATTTCTGCGTTGAAATGAAAGGTAGAGGCTACCTTAGGTATGAACTGATCCGCGGGTCTAAGGACAATTCTGTCTGGACAGAGCACCAGATGTGGTTCTTTAATTAGCAGAGCCTGGAGTTCCAAAACCCTCCTGGCTGACGTTATTGCCAGCAAAAAGGCTAACTTGAGTGTCAAGTCCCATAGGGAAATTGAATGTAGGGGAAAGAATGGTTCCTTTGATAGAGCTTCCAACACAATTGACAGGTCCCAGGTCGGGAAGATTGGCTTCCTGGGAGGCCTAATTTTCAGGCATGCTTTCTGGAATTGAGTAATGAGAGGATCCGAGGCCCATTTTACCCCTAACATCGCAGAAAGGGCAGATATTTGGACTTTTAAGGTGCTGGAACTTAGCCCCTTTTCCAGACCTAGCTGCAGAAACTCTAAGATCTGCGAAACTGATGGATATAGCGGGTTCCAGGACTGCTGTTCAGCAAATGTGGCAAATCTTTCCCAGATTTTATACTATTAGTTGATTTCTTCCTGGCTTGCTGTAGGGTGGATACTACCCGAAGTGAACACCCTTGGTCTAGCAGCCTCCCCCTTTCAACTTCCAATCCGTTAGGTGTAACCGTTCTGGAGATGGATGGAGGAACTGTCCCTGTGATAGCAAGTCCAGGTATAGAGGAAGAGGAAGTGGCTCCTCTATGTTTAGTTGCAGCATAGTCGCGAACCATGGCCTCCTCGGCCAAAATGACAGTACTGCCACTACCGTGGATGTCGATCTCCTCAATCTGGCTAGGAATCTGGCTATCAGTGGTACCGGAGGAAATATGTACCCTAGGTGGAACTCCCATGGATGGTGGAGGCAGTCGATCCCTGCCGCTGTTGGGTAGGCTGTTCTTGCTAGAAAGCAGGGGCATTTGCTGTTCTCCGGCATCACCGCTAAATCCATGTCTGGAAATCCCCATCTGTGCACGATCAGAGCAAAAGCTTGATGGCTGAGAGACCATTCGTTGTTTGACACAAAAGTTCGACTCAGATCGTCTGCCAACTGGTTGTGTGTTGCTGGGACATATATCGCTTTCAAGTCCGCCAGGTGGACTTGCGCCCATTCGAGTATGGGCCGGACCTCCCGCATGAGTGTACTGCTTCGGGTGCCCCCTTGTCTGTGGATGTAGTTTACTGCAACTATATTGTCCATTCGTAGAAGGATACTTTTCCCCATAAGGAGTGGGCTGAAGGCTTTAAGTGCTTGCCACGCTGCTCTGAGTTCTAGCACATTTGAAACTATGCCCTGCGGCCGAAAGGCCCAATGGCCTTGAACCCTGTGATGCTCCCCAACCTTGCAAACTGGCATCTGTTGTTATTATCTCGGGTGGTGGGGGTACGATGTTACGGCGACGTGTTAGATTGTTGACCTGAGTCCACCACCGAGCAGAGATCTTCACCTCCTGAGTAATCACTATTTGCTGATTCATAGAATATCCATTCTATTGCTTCAGGAACGAGTTCTGGAAAGTTCTCGAATTCCACTGGGACCACTTGATCATTAGGAAGGTGGAGGACATGGACCCCAGGATACTCAGACATGACCTTGCGGCTAGTTGGTTTGCGAACAGGAGCTTTCTTACTTTGCGGATGAGTGGAAGGATTTCCTCCTGAGGGAGACCCACTGTGTTGCCACAGGTGTCTAGTTCGGCTCCCAGGAAGATGATCTTTTGTGTTGGAACTAGGCTGCTCTTTTTCCAGTTTATCATCCACCCGAACTGCTGGAGTGTGGAAATTAGAATCGCTCGATGTCGTAAGTGTTTCTCGACTGTCGGCTAGGAGGATAATATCATCTAGATAATGTAGGGCTCTTAGCCCTTTCTCCCTTAAGTATGCTATAATGGGAAGTAAAACTTTTGTAAAGGTTCTGGGTGCTGTTGAAATCCCAAACGGGAGGCTTTGGAACTGGAAGTGTAGCTGCCAGATGGCGAAGCATAGGTACTTCTGGAATTTTTGATGTACGGGTATGTGTAAATAAGCGTCGGACAAATCGACCGAGAGCATCCAGTCTCCTACTGCTATTGCTAGTAGGATGGTTTGCAGACTCTCCATCTTGAAAGATTTGATTAGAATTGTTTGAGATCCTTTAAATCCAGGACTGGCCTCAAGTCTCCTGTCTTTTTTGTAACTAGAAAGAGGGGTGAATAGAAGCCCACACCTCTCTGTTCCTGTGGAACTTCTATAATCGCCTGTTTCTCTAGAAGCTCCATGACATATTCGATCAGAAGTCTGCGCTTTGTGTGTGAAGATGGTAACCTGCAGTGGTTTGTGTTTGAACCTCCATTTGTGACCGCTTTGGATGGTGGAGATTGTCCAGTTGTCCTGTATATGTTCCGTCCATACAGGAGTAAATAGCCTCAGCCTCGCTCCTACTATTGCGGGCTGGGCAAGCATGACATCAAAAGGACTTTGGTTGGTCCCCTGGGGTAGTCCCCTTAGACTTTTGAACCCTCAAAAAGGATGGCTGCGTATTCCGCCAATTCCGCTTAAACTCCTTTCCTGGCTTATAAACTCTTGCATCCCGATACCGTTCGGGCAGGTGGCGTCTGAAGGATGGATTCCTTTGCTGCTTGGGCCTTTTATCTGACGGGATAAGACCCGATTTCCCACCCGTGACTTTCGATATTGCCGAATCCAGTTTGGGACCGAACAGGTTGGTACCGTCGTAGGGGATCTTACACCAATTAGACTTGGAGGCCATAACAGTGACCAAGGGTTTGAGCCACAGTGCCCGCTGAGAGGTCACAGAAGCCAACATTGCTCTAGCTGAAGCTCTAATTATGTCTACTGCAGCTTCCGCCACAAAATCTCCCGCTAGGTTGAGTTCCTGCAGGGCGGATATAACTCTGTCTTGGTCTGCTGATTCTATAAGCAACTTCTCCACGTTGGAAGTCTAGCATGATATGGCTCTGCCGACCGCTGCTAGAGTGACCACTAGCCTGCAGGTCCCTCCTGCTGCCGAATATGCTTTTTTAAGGTCAAGATCAATTTTGCGATCCATCACGTCTCCCTGAAAGTCACGGCATCTTCTACTGGCAAGGTAACATGGCGTGCCAGTCGCATCATCGAAGAATCCACCACTGGAGCCAGAATAAGGGGATTCACCGTTGGTTCCTTAAGTGGGTAGAGTTTGCTCAGCCTATTGTTTAGGCCTGTTTTCTTGTCCGGTTTTTGCCACTCGTCTCTAATTAATTCTTCAAGCTCCTCGATGAAAGGAAATGTTTCAAAGTCTTTTTTTAGGTTAGGAAAATATTTTCTTAATTTAGCTGGAACTTTTTTCCTCCTCCCATCCTATTGCCTCCTTTACTGACTTTACTGCAAAAGGATCGATTAGCGCAAAATCAAATGCAGCTGGTGGTAACGCTTCATCATCCTCTAGAGAGTCTTCCTGATCCTCATGGGTGTAGGACGTAGAGGCTGAATTAGAAGTTTCAGTCGGTTCATAGGCTGCTACTTGCATAATTGATTCTTTGACTGATTCTTTTATTATGTTCGCTGCCTCCCTTGCGTCGGACTCTTTATCACGAGTTGCTTCCTCCAAGCAGCCCTTACACACCAATTTGTTTGGTATAGCTTGTGCCCCGCAAACCCAGCAGTGAAGATCGTGAAGATCCGCCAGAGCTGCCAGAAAATAAGGATGCCATTAGTGGCGATGCACTCTTTTTTTTTTTATCCTCTTCTTACCTACCAATTTAGATGCCCCCTTACCTCGTGGTTCGTGGATGGTCTACTACTGCAGCGGCCTCCATAAGGAAAGTAAGGAGTGTACCTGTGAGGGAAAGGTTCTCTTAGAAAAAAGACAATAGCAGAGTACGAGCAGCAGGTGCTGGGATGAGGAAATAATAATGCATTGCTTACCAGGGACCAGGCAGACAGCGCTTAGCAAGGTAGCAGCATAATAGAAAAATCCCCAGGCTGTAAAGTGAGGTTTCTGTCAGTCTGCAGTTTGTTTTAGGTGCATACCGCTTTTTAAATGTCCCGCCGTCGCAGGGGTGATGACACCGCTGTTGCCCATGCGCCGTAGCGTTCCGTGGCACTCGGCACAATTTTGGAAGCTGGCAAGGCTAGGAATAGCTCTATGTCACTTCCTGAGCGCCTGAGGAGTGCTATTGCGGCCACCATGATGGAGGAGGCAGAGCGGCTGAGGAACCACAGAGCCCAGTGGGGCAAAAGACAGAAAGGGGAAAAAAAAAAGGGAAAAGATGAAATAAACAGGTACATGAGGGGAACAGAAGGCATACTGAATAATAAACTATGAGACTTAAGGTAAAGAGTGATGTAGAATGGGATGACCACTGCAAACTTTCAAAAAACCTTTTTAAGGTTTTGTAAGATATTGGTTCAGAGCCCTTGCCCCTGAGACCATCAGAGTGGGGCTTCCCGTCTTATAGCTCATTTAGAGACTGTACGGACTGGGCTTCCAGCTAGGAGAGGCTAACCTAGCTGGGGTGCAGTGGTAAGGGGGGTTCCTTGTTTCTAACCGATCCAGATCAAACGATCGTCCTACTAGGTGAGGGAAAAAAGGAGAATGCAACGGTGGGCTCCTCTTCAAATCTTATAGCTAACCGGTCCTATCAGGTTGTGGAGGCGGAGTCACAACTCAATGTGTGTGCTGCCATGATGCGTCAGGAAATCTATTTTTAAGCTTTTTGGAAAACATAGGGAAGGGTTATCACCCCTGCATCATGTATCTGTGCACCTCTTCAGAAGATTTCACCACACCTTCTGTCCCAATGACCAATGTTTTTTGAAAATTTTGGGTTTTTAGTAAAACAAGGATTGGTATAAAGCATCAGTGGAGAGGAGACACGTTTTTCCCATATCAACTCTTACAGGAGAGAATTTCCCTTCCTAGGTGTAGATTTCATCTCACTTCCTGTTGTCTCCTTCGGTTTGCAAGTAGGAGACGTTTGTAAGTTGGATGTTTGAAAGTAGGGGCCTGCCCTATATGCTCTGCAGAAATTTGGGCCTAAGGTGTTGGTGTTGCCACAACACTGTAAGCCCTCAAAGTGACTCTTGGTGGGTGCTGGAACGCTCTCTATTATATCAAGAATTGTAATTACATGCCATTGTTCAAAAGTGATAGAAAAATTGGGCCTTTGGTGGTGGTGCTGGTGCCATAACACTGTAAGTCCTCACAGTTACTCTTAGTTGGCGCTGGAACGGGCCCTGCTGTGAAATATTATATCAAGAATTGTAATTACGTGCACCTGTTGAACAGGGGCAGAAAAATTGGGCCTTAGGCATTGGTGCTGGTGCCACAACACTGCAACCCCTCACAGATACTTTAGTTGGAGCGCAGGAATGAGCCCTGCTACAAAGTATTGCATCAAAAATTGTAATTACACTTCCCTGTTAAACAGGGGCTGAAAAATTGGGCCTTAGCCACTGGTGGCAGCGCTCAGAACCAAATATGTTCTTCCAAGCTATCAACAGAATCATTGAGGAGGAAGAGGATAGTCACTCAGCATCAGCATAGGCAGTCTTGAAGGGATCTGACATTTCAAAAAAAAAATTATTCGGTTACATCAGCTTCAGGTGCTTGGTAGCTGGTGGTGATCCAAGACTAATTTTTATGAAGGTCAGTCGATCAACCGAATCGGTGGTCAGGTGTACCCTGTGATCAGTTACAAAGTCTCCAGCAGCACTGAATGTGCGTTCCGAAAGAACGCTGGATGCAGGACAGGCCAGTAGGCCAGTAGCTCAATTGCATACTGTGCAAGCTCTGCCCAGTGATCCATCCTCAAGACTCAGTAACCCAGAGGATTTTCGGTGGGAAAGGTGTTTGTTAGAAAAGTTTTAAATGTTTACTGTGTGACTATTAGAAAAACAATATTCCTGAGACTGATTTTTAAAAACTTACTTCTGAGCACATTATTGTATTAACTTGTTGTATTGTTTTGTCTTAACTAACTCCATAGTAAGTTGTAGAATGATTAGATTTAACTAAATATGATAGCCTAAGAATATACGGGGAACATGAATATCAAAATAAAGTACCATCGTGTACCATGACAACGTTATTTATGTTTCCTCAGCCAATAGAAGCATAGAGGTGGTATTCTTTTAGGGATAAGGAGGAGGGAGACATTCTTCTTTTGTGAGACTTTACTGCAGCTTTTGTCCTGTAAGCATGTCTCCCTTTTGTGGGCCACATCAGAAATAAATTGTCTGCTTCTCAATACATCTGGAGTTTTGACTGATCACAAGAGAAGATTCCTAACATTTTTGGTCCTTCGCAGCCGGAAACAACACGCTGGTTTTCAGATTAGACGGCCCCGACAAAACTTCGGTGAGTATTGGACTTTGAAGCTCACTGAAAATAACAGACCCCCCATTCAATGTTATTTGGTGAAAAAGGGGCGGGGGCCTATGGTCTGAATTCCACTGTCTGTTTCCGAACTTAGTGTGATCCAGTCCAGGTGTTTGAGAGGTAAGATAATTTAAATTATTCTTAATTCTTTCTAAGAGTCTTTTCTTCTCTTTCTCTTTGATTCTGGTTTAATGTGTTGTAATTGCCGACATTGGTATTGATCGTATAATATCTAGATTATTCCAGTGCTCATAGACAGACACTTGGGGACGTTGTCTAAGGTAAAAAATTACGCTGCCCGCTGTCCGGACAGATAACAAAAAGATTTGAGATATACCGAACGTCAGAGGTTGATTGCCTGACGCTGTCGGAGGTTGAATGCCCGACTATTTAAGCGCTGTTTAGTTAAGTGATCTAAAAAGATCACAAGGCTAACTTTCTTCTGTGTGTGTTTACTTTATCTTTGCTCATGTTTAACCTTTTTTGATTCTCTCGATAGTGTGGAGAGTGCTGATATTTTTACTCTTGTATTGTTACCCCACGGTACAACAGTCTTTGTTCGTTTACATGTTTTGTGCTGCGTATTCCTAATGTGCCTTTAGAAGGAGATAAGGAATCATTCTTCACGTTCTCATGATCTGTGTGTCTGTAAAAAAAAAAAAAAAGGAACGCACTGAACTCACTCTCCCCCTCCCCCTTCCCTCATGTATGCAGTGCTGATTCCTGTCTTAAAGAAGTTGTAAAAGTTAACCCTTGACCAGCTATGACAATACAGAAGGGTTATATTGTAAATATTGAAACTTAGCATAAAAGAAAAAAAAGGTACACTGATAACACCAGGTTGCTTTATTATTTTAGCATGCCATGGTGTTACAGGAAGCTAGTGGCAGAAATTGTTTATAGTTTGGGTAGATGGGATACATGAAGGTGGATTGCACTGTGGAGTGAATAGAATGTTGTAGAATTATTATCAGGTGGCTTGATGAATGTGAAAAAAAAAAAAAAAAGGCTGAGAATGTTTTCATTATTATGATGGTCAAGAAGCTGTTTCTCGGAAACAAGAAAATGCAGATTGCCTGACAGAGGTCAATTTGTGCATCTGTGAAAAAATGTGGACTTTTGCTGGGAAAGAGTCTGAATAATAGTCTTAAAGTAAATATTTATATTGGATGAGTTATTTTTAGAATTCACAGACTTTCAACTGTGAAGTGTTAATGATGCAATGCTGTTTATATTTGGGTACATTTATAAAGTCAAAAGGCTAAATTCTGAATCAGAATACTAAATATTAATTAAAAAGAAAGAAAGTTCTATTTTGGGGCCCTGTGGATAAGCTTAAATTGTTAGGACACAAAGTTCAAAAAAGGTATGGGTTGGAAATGGCGGAGTACTGGCTTCAGCATGCTAGAATTAGAGTAGAAGGAAGGAGAACAAAGGAAAAATGCCAAGCCCAATTGTCCCTAGTGGACAAAGAGAATGATCTCATCTGCTATACCCAGAGACCACCTCCTTATAATGGTCCTCCCTCTCAGGTGCAAGCAACTGCCCAGAGTAACACCTTCCCTGTGACATCCACCCCTGTCAAAGGAACCGCCTCTGAACAAAACCCCAACTCCACTTCCTCAATCTGTCCCGACAGTAGTTCAGTCCTGGAGATGAACAGATCGATCCTTGAAACATTAACTGACGCCATAACTAATGCACTAGGTGCCCCAGCAGGAGCCAAGAAACTAAGTAAACCTCCTATTAGGTATGGTGTGGAGGACGGTGAGGAATACCCCTTGATAGAGGTCCCAAACCCAAGGGGAGGACAGAATGATGCACTGGGCCAGCCATATCCCTTGACTATGACTGTTTTTCGACCATGGACTGACAGTGATATACAAAAGTCTACAGAACACATAAAACATCCAAAATTAGGTCCAGCTGAATTCATTGAAAACATAGAGGGATTACGCAACAGTTATAAATCGAATGGGGTGAAAGTAGAGAGAGCCCTGAGGAGAGTATTAGGATCAGATTGGGCCTCGGTAAAGAGGGACTGGGACCCCTGCGCCCCAGCAAATGCACAGGGACGGGGGGATCCATTGCCTCCAGAAAGCCCAGACTTAGGGAACAGGTTGACTGCCTTACTGAACAGATGCCAGCTTAGATGGGTACAACGGACTGATTGGAAAAAAAATAAATAAATATGACAGTACAAGAAGACAAGGAAAGTGTCAGTGACTACCTAAATAAATAAATTACGAGAGATTTTTAGAGTGTTCTCCGGGCTCCCCGAAGCTGAGGATGTGAATAGTGCATATTAACAACAGCTAAAGATTGTTTTTTTTTTTAAATGGATTGAAACAGGATCATAAGGATTACATTGGTAAGTAACCATGTTTTTAACAAACTGCATCAGTTTTAGATGTTTTACAATATGCTAAGCATTCTGAGAAGTATTTGAAAACAAAGGCAAAAAAGAATGTGAAAGTAAAGGTTTTTGTGCAAGGTGATGAAAGAGAGGAGGATGCAGAAGAGTACACTGCTGAGGCAGAACCAGAGGGGTCTCATAGAGGGAGAGGCACAGGTGGTTTTAGAGGAAGGACTACTCTACAAAATTAGACAGTGCAACTAGAGCACTTCCACCCTGTGTACAAGCACTGGTAGCAGCAGCGGTGTAGTGGTTAGCACTCTCACCTAGCAGTAAAATGGGTCGCTGGTTTGAATCCCAATCATGACACTACCTGCCCGGAGTTTGCATGTACTCCCTGTGCCTGCATGGGTTTCCTCCGGGTGCTCTGGTTTCCTCCCACACTCCAAGGACATGCAGGTGGGTTGATTGGCTTCTGTCCCGGGTTGGCCCTGGTATATGAATGGGGACCTTGGATTGTTGGATCCTTGAGGGTAGAGACCAATGTGAGTGTGCAATGTACAGGGGGGTCTCTGGGTGAAGCATTTTGAGTAAGGAGATTCAGCATATATCTTGACATAATAGAAAATAGTCATTTAATCAAAGTATTAAACAATCCATAACACTAACTATGAAAGGTACCACATGCAGTGTCTGTTACAACAAAAGATATCACATTTGAGCCCAGCACGACACCTTTCCTGTATGACAATACTCTTGACACAACCTCACTTAACAATACAGAGGTGTACTACATTAAACCCATCCACACTACTACCACTTCCTACTGATGGCCATAAAACATGACTGCGCTGCTGCCATCACTGAAAAGGTACTGCCACGAAGTGATCTGAAAGATGTACCGTTATCTAACCCTGACATGACACTTTTTGTTGATGGTTCTAGTAAGAAAAATCCAGATGGCACAAATGCAGCTGGATATGTAGTAGTGACACAGGATGAGATTTTGGAAGCTGGGCCACTACCAAAGCATTATTTAGCACAAGTTGCAGAACTTGTAGCACTGACAAGAGCATGCATACTGTCAGAAGGAAAATCTGTAACCATATACACTGACAGTCAATATGCCTTTTCAACAGTACATGTTTTTGAACAACAATGGAAAAACAGGGGGATGGTCACCTCCAGTGGTAAACCAATTTCACATACGGACTTCATTTTAGAACTCCTAGATGCAATACAGTTACCAAAAAAGCTTGCAATCTGTAAATGTCAAACACACACAAAATATGCGGACCCCATCTCAAAGGGAAATAAAAGGGCAGATGAAGCTGCCAAAATAGCGGCACAAGAAACACATAAAATAATGACAAAACGAGAAATCCATAGACATAGATCATACAGTCCTTACTGATATGCAGCAGTATTGACACATGGAGTAACTCATGTGTCAAACAGGGGGATGACTGAGATGTTTATTTAAGGTATGTACAGTCTATGGCTTTACTAACTACTAAAAAAAACTTTGTTGCTGTCAATGTCTTATATGTGCAAGACACAATGCTCAGGGAGGTATAAGACCACAGAAAGGGAAGTTCCCTACACCGCAATATCCATTCCAACACATTTGCATGGATTTTATTGAATTAGACAAATGTGAAAGGAAGAAATATTGTTTGGTAACCAGGCACCCTGACCAAATGGGTGGAGATATTCCCGACAGGAAGTGCAGATGCACAGACCATTATAATGGACCTCATTTTGTAATTAAAAATATACAACATTTGACAGAAGTGATGAGAATTAAAGGGAAATACCATTGTGCCTATCATACCCAATTAGCTGGATTGGTAGAAAGACATAATGGCATTCTAAAAAGCAAACTGAGAAAAGCTGTGGAAGAAATAGGTAAAAATAATTGAATGTATTGCCTACTAGTAGCTGTGACCAGTATGTATATCACACCCCCAAAAGAAGCTTTAAGCCCATTTGGAATGATAAGGCCATATAAGATACCCTTACAATCAAATGAAACACCTACTGAGCAGTCTGAGCACACACCAGCAGAATACATGTCTAGGTTGTTAATACAAAGACATACTAATGATTTTGGTTCTGGTCTAGAAGGTCCAATTTAAGAAGATGAAAAGGTGCATGTGAGAGATTGGGTCTCAATAAAAAGTAATAAGAAAAAAGCAGTGGTACTCCCCAAGGTGGTATGATCTTTTCAAAGTCCTCTTAACTACCCCTACTGCGATAAGGATTGCAGAGAGGTCTACCTGGATTCAACAGTCCCATTACAAAAAAGGTTTTACAGGCAGAATAGGGCCAGATGGCTACAAGAGGTTCAGAAAATCCGGCTACAAAGGGAGGTCTCACACAAGGTGGGACTTGTCTAAAACCGGTGAAGTCTCCCTCCCCTTCCAACTACCCTATCCTATCCGCTGGAACTCTGTAGCTGGATAGGATGAAAGGGACAGTAATTATCCTTGGGTTACTGGTGACTCTAGGAGAGGCATCCATAAGAGGGGTTATACGTTCTGGAAGAGTAGAGGAACCTTTGGATTGGGAAAGAACAGGAAAAGCATTAAATCTAACCTTTATAGAGGTAATAACTAGCACTATACTGGTAGACTTCTGTCAGATTGCAGATTGTGGGGATACTACTGGGGCTAGAGGACTTCTATGGGCAGATAAATATATCTGCTGGCTCTGGAATAGGGCAGGATGTCAAGCATGGGATCAGGCCCTGTGTACCACAGCGCATCAAGATTTGGGGTATAATCAACCAGGGGCTAATAAGAGTGGAATAAAGGAGAGACTCATAATCACAAAAGCGGCCAACTCCCCCCTGTACAACTATTAATAACATTAAAGGAGCCGAGGAAGCAAGATCAGCGGTTGTATTCCATGGGAGCATGGGTGTCAGGAACTGACCCCTCAGGAACATTTTTCCTTGAGGTATTACCACCTAATAAAACTAGACAACAGGAAAAGGTAGACTCAGAAGGGAAAGAAGAAGGCCATACTAAAATTGAAGTTCTGAGTAAAACTATAAGATTCACTAACCTAACAATAGAAGATGCCATAGCTTTGGAGATGGGATACCAAGAGTGGTTAGAATGGTTGAGGTACACGGTTAAAACTCTGAAAAAGGAAAACTGTTTAGTTTGTGCAGGAGCCAGACCACATTTAGCAACAGTTCCTTTTCCTCTAGATCACAATACAGATCCAGAAGGTTTAAAATGTATGTTGCAATTGTATAATAAGAGCTATAAACCTTAAACAAATTCTACCTGTCACACATTGAGTTTGTTGTTTCCCCCAGTACAGAGACCTCAGATACCTCCAGCAGTTACCGCTTATCCGGGCAACTTTTCTTGTTTTGCACTCCCAGGGAACCGTAGCGCGGTGGATCTTGGGTCACTACCTGATGACTACTGTGTGGAGAGGATTAACACAGACAACGGTGACTGGGTTGAACATGACATTCAGAGAGCTGATGTCTGGTGGATGTGTGGGGATAAGAAACTGCGAGCTAGACTACCGGCCATTGCCCAAGGGGATTGCGCTATGGTCCAGCTGGCTATGCCCCTAAGAATCCTGTCAGAATACCTGTGGACTAAGAGTCACCGACCGTATCGGAGGGACACCTCTCCCTTGGGGTCATTTGACTCTCAGATCTACATAGATGAGATTGGGGTTCCTCGCGGGGTGCCGGATGAGTTTAAAGCCAGGAATCAGGTGACAGCTGGGTTTGAGTCTCTTCTCTGGTGGGTGACTATAAATAAAAATGTTGACTGGATTAATTATATATATTATAACCAACAACGATTTGTAAACTATACTAGGGATGCTGTGAAGGGCCTAGCCGAACAGTTAGCCCCCACATCTCTAATGGCCTGGCAAAACCGAATGGCTTTAGATATGGTCCTAGCTGAAAGAGGAGGGGTATGCACAATGTTTGGTAGCATGTGTTGTACCTTTATCCCTAACAATACAGCTCCTGGAGGGACAGTGACCAGAGCCTTGGAAGGACTGACTGCGTTATCGAATGAATTGGCGGAAAACTCAGGTATTAATGATCCATTCACAACCTGACTTGAAGGATGGTTCGGTAAAGGGACTGGATTTATCACATCATGTTTGATCTCAATCGCTGTGGCTTTGGCTGTTTTGGTTACTTGCGGATGCTGCTGCATTCCCTGTATTCAAGGACTTTCACAAAACTGATTGAAACTGCAGTCTCAAGAACAATGTATCAAACCCTCTCTACCTCTGAGGAGACCTATGTGGACATTGAAGCTCAACTTAATGACATACAGTCCGAAAGTGTATAACACAGGGACTATCATCGAAATGTGTTGAGATAAAATAGTCACACAAAGAGGAGGGAATGTTAGAAACGTTTTAAATGTTTATTGTGTGACTATTAGAAAAACAATATTCCTGAGACTGATTTTTAAAAACTTACTTCTGAGCACGTTATTGTATTAACTTGTTGTATTGTTTTGTCTTAACTAACTCCATAGTAAGTTGTAGAATGATTAGATTTAACTAAATATGATAGCCTAAGAATGTACGGGGAACATGAATATCAAAATAAAGTACCATCGTGTACCATGACAACGTTATTTATGTTTCCTCAGCCAATAGAAGCATAGAGGTGGTATTCTTGTAGGGATAAAGAGGAGGGAGACATTCTTCTTTTGTGAGACTTTACTGCAGCTTTTGTCCTGTAAGCATGTCTCCCTTTTGTGGGCCACACCAGAAATAAATTGTCTGCTTCTCAATACATCTGGAGTTTTGACTAATCACAAGAGAAGATTCCTAACAGTGTTCAAGTCTGATCTTGCCCCTGGGTATTCCTGCACCATGTAAATCAGACGATGGCGATGGTTGCTGGAACCGATCATACCTTGGGGCTGCGGGCCGATGTGTCTGAACACATCACTCAGATGGCCACCTTCCCCACCGATCCTTCTGTGACTGACCGAAGCCTCAGCAACATGTTGTCCAGGACCAGGAATTTGTAACCTCCCAGTCTCTGGGAATGCTTTGCACAGACCTTTCTGCAAAGCCCCCCGAAGATGTCTCATTCTCTGCGACGACAAGATAAGGTCCGCACACTTACCCTTGTACCGTGGATCAAGGAGAGTTGCCAGCCAGTAACGATCCCTCTCTTTGATCCGCTGAATACGAGGATCCTTCCGTAGGCTTTGCAGGATCAGGGAGGCCATGCAGTGTAGGTTAGCTGAGGTATTCGGTCCAGAGTCTTCTGGGTCACTAAGGACGACATGATCTGCAGCCACCTCCTCCCAGCCACGTACAAGTCCACGGGTTTCTTGGGACTGTAAATGATCCCTAAAAGACTGCTGCTGATGCTGAGTGCCAGGCTCCACCTCCATGCTGACACAATCCTCCTCCTCGTCCTCTTCCTGTGTGATCGGCAGGCCAGCAGGAACCCTGTCTGGATAAAGACATCTATCTATCTATCTCTTCCTTCCTCTGTTCTGCCTCAAGTGCCCTGTCCATTATTCCACGCAGTGTGTGCTCCAACAGGTGGACAAGAGGGACAGTGTCACTGATGCATGCACTGTCACTGCTCACCATCCTCGTGGCCTCCTCAAATGGTGACAGGACAGTGCATGCATCCCTGATCATGGCCCACTGGTATGGGGAAAAAAAAACAAGCTCCCCTGACCCTGTCCTGGTGCCGTAGTTGCACAGGTATTCATTGATGGCCTTCTGCTGTGTGTGCAGCCGCTGCAGCATGGCCAACGTTGAGTTCCACCTGGTGGGCATCTCACAGATTAGGCGGTTCTTGGGCATGTTCAATTCCTTTTGGAGGTCAGCCAGCCAAGCACTGGTATTATATGACTGGCGGAAATGCGCAGACTTTCTTGGCCTGCCTCAGGACATCCTGTAAGCCCGGGTACCTGCCCAAGAGCTGCTGCACCACCAAGTTAAGGATGTTAGCCACACAGGGCACATGTGTCAGTTGTCCCTGTCAGAGGGCGGAGAGGAGGTTGGTGTCATTGTCGCAAACCACCATTCCTGGCTTACGCTGGCACTGCGTCAACCACCTCTAAGCTTGCCCCTGCAGAGCTAACAGAATATCTGCCCCATTGTGGCTCCTGTCCCCCAAGCACACCAACGCAAGCATGGCATGGCATCTTTTTGCCTGCCTACTTGCTTAGCCCCTTGAACGACTACGGAGCACCGCTGGTTCTGAGGACAAAGCACAGGAAGAGGCCATGGAGGAAGAAGAAGAGGGGGGAGGAGAGAGGTGTGTCAGAATCACCAGTAGTAGCATTTTGGAGGCGTGGTGGCGGAAAAACCTCCAACATTACTGCACCTTGTCCTGGATCCTTCCCAGCTGCCAGAAGAGTCGCCCAATGAGCTGTGAAAGATAGATAACGTCCCTGTCCATGCCTGCTGGACTATGAGTCAGCAGTAATATGCACCTTACCACTTATTGCCCTGTCCAGCGAGGCATGGACATTGCCTTCCACATGCCGGTAGAGAGCCGGAATTGCCTTCTGTGAGAAAAAGTTGTGTTTGGGAACCTGCCACTGAGGAACCGCACATTCCATAAACTCACTTGAAGGGGGCAGAGTCTACCAACTGAAAAGGCAGCAGTTGAAGTGCTAGCAATTTAGCCAAGCTAGCATTCAACCCCTGGGCATGTGGATGGCTGGAAGTGAACTTCTTTAGATGGTGCAGCAGCTGGGGCAGGGAAATTTTCCTGGTACAATCGTACATCGGTTGCAGATTGCCCACAAGTACTTGGCTGTGACACACCTAATTCTACACCTTCATTCCTCTCAGTGCAGGTTTCAGAGAGGACTGAAGGTATAGTGGGGTTGGAGATCCCAGCTGATGAGGAGCAAGGAGAGGTCAGCTTTGTTCTTTAGTGTGGGTCTTTTAGGTAAGCTTGCCAATGAACTGCATGGCAGGTCGACATACGTCTTGTCAAGCATCTGGTGCCCAAGATATACGCTTGTGACATATGTTGCAAATAGCAGCGGTGCGATCTGATGCACTGATCTCAAAAAAGGCTCACACCAAAGAACTTTTGGTATAACACACAGAGGCTGCGCCCTGCACATGCGAAGCCCTGCGGTGTGATGCAGTCGGTGTGCTGCCCTTAAGCTGGTCCCTGGAGTGCATCCTGGAGTGCACCTTGCATCAGTGACCTCATCACTGGAGCAAGCATGCCAGTATGCTGCAGCTGGAGGAACATGACTGTCAGATTGCTGTCCTTCTTGGGCATCCCCTCTCTTTGGGCTCACGTTACTGCCTTCCTCTAGCTGGGTATCATCATCAGAGCCTTCAAAACGCTGGTAATCCTCATGGAGCATGTACCGTGTCCACGACCAGCAATGTTGCCTCTAGACACAGAGCCTGCTTGCCCTCTTTTACTGGCTCGTGACTGTCTGCCTCTCCTTGTTGGCCTTCCAGACATACTAATGGCCTGCAGGGAGATGTAGCTGCACTTAGCTGGGATGTACATACTGATTATGCTGCAGCTATCAGAATCAACTGCCTGCCTGTAGTATTATTACTATGAGAACATGAGCAATTGGGGTAGCATTGAGTGCACACTCTGCAGATGACACAGTACACCGACTGTAATTACTACAGCTACCTGCGGTATAGGATCAGCAGAACACCAGCAATTGGGGTAGCTTTAAGTGCACACCGTGCAGATGACACAGTACACTGACTGTAATTGCTACAGTTGCCTGCGGATAGGATCAGCAGAACACCAGCAATTGGGGTAGCTTTAGGCTTACACTGTGCAGATGACACAATACACTGACTGTAATTACTGCAGCTGCCTGCCTGTGGTATAGGATCTGAAGAACACCAGCAATTGTGGTAGCTTTAGGTGCACACTGTGCAGATGACACCGTACACCAACTGTAATTACTGCAGCTACCTGCGGTATAGAATCAGCAGAACACCAGCATTTGGGGTAGCTTTAGGTGCACACTGTGCAGATGACACAGTACACCAACTGTAATTACTGCAGCTGCCTGCGGTATAGAATCAGCAGAACACCAGCACTTGGGGTAGCTTTAAGTGCACACTGTGCAGATGACACAGTACACCAACTGTAATTATTGCAGCTGTCTTGCGGTATAGGATCAGCAGAACACCAGTAATCGGGGTAGCTTTAAGTGCACACTGCGCAGATGACACAGTACACCGACTGTAATTGCTACAGTTGCCTGTGGTATAGGACCAGCAGAACACCAGCAATTGGGGTAGTTTTAGGTGCAAACTGTGCAGATGACACAGTACACCGACTGTAATTTCTACAGCTGCCTGTGGATAGGATCAGCAGAACACCAGCAATTGGGGTAGCTTTAGGCATACACTGTGCAGATAACACAATACACCAACTGTAATTACTGCAGCTGCCTGCCTGTGGTATAGGATCAGTAGAACACCAGCAATTGGGGTAGCTTTAGATGCACACTGTGCAGATGACACAATACACCGACTGTAATTACTCCAGCTGCCTGCGGATAGGATCATCAGAACACCAGCAATCTGGGTAGCTTTAGCTGTACACTGTGCAGGTGGCATAATACACTGACTGTAATTGCTGCAGCAGCTGCCTGTGGTATAGGATCAGTAGAACACCAGCAATTGGGGTAGCTTTAGGTGTACACTGTGCAGTTGGCACAATACACCAGCTGTAATTGCTGCAGCAGCTGCCTGTGGTATAGAATCAGTAGAACACCAGCAATTGGCGTAGCTTTAGGTGTACACTGTGCAGGTGGCACAATACACCGACTGTAATTGCTACAGCTGCCTGCTGGTGTTCTAGGATCAGTAGAACACCAGAAATTGGGGTAGCTTTAGGTGTACACTGTGCAGTTGGCACAATACACCAGCTGTAATTGCTACAGCTGCCTGTGGTATAGGTCCAGCAGAACACCAGAAATTGTGGTAGTTTTAGCTGTACACTGTGCAGGTGGCACAATACATCGACTGTAATTGCTACAGCTGCCTGCGGTATAGGACCAGCAGAACACCAGCAATTGGGGTAGTTTTAGGTGTACGCTGTGCAGGTGGCATAATACACTGACTGTAATTGCTGCAGCAGCTGCCTGTGGTATAGGATCTGAAAAACACCAGCAATTGGGGTAGCTTTAGGTGCACACTGTGCAGATGACACAATACACTGACTGTAATTACTGCAGCTGCCTGCGGATAGGATCAGCAGAACACAAGCAATTGGGGTAGCTTTAGCTGTACACTATGCAGGTGGCACAATACACTGAATGTAATTGCTGCAGCTGCCTGTCTGTGGTATAGGAGCAGCAGAACACCAGCAATTGGGGTAGCTTTAGGTGTACACTGTGCAGAGGGCAAAATACACCTACTGTAATTGCTATAGCTGCCTGTGGTGTAGGACCAGCAGAACACCAGCAATTGGGGCAGCTTTAGGTGTACACTATGCAGGTAGCACAATACACCGACCGTAATTGCTGCAGCATCTGCCTGTGGTATAGGATCAGAAGAACACCAGCAATTGGGGTAGCTTTAGGTGTACACCGTGCAGGTGGCACAATACACCGACTGTAATTGCAAAAGCTTCAAATGAAATTCAAAGATACTGTCTCTCCGTCTATCTCTCTCTCCGCTGATGCAACACACTACGCAAGGCCGCCACATAGGTGGCCTTATATAGTGTGGGGCGTGTACTAAACCCCCTGAGCCTTAATTGGCCAAAGCCACCCTTTGGCCAATTACAGCTCTCTGTACATATGGAGCTGTGATTGGCCAAGCATGCGGGTCATAGTGTATGCTTGGCCAATCATCAGCCAGCAATGCACTGCGATGCCACGGTGAATTATGGGCCGTGAGCGCCACTCAAATGGGCGAACAGCCGATGTTCGAGTCCAATATGGGTTTGAGGTGAACACGAAACTCATCCTTACTGAGGAGGCTGTTGGTAGCCCTTCAGGGTGCCCACTAGTCTGGAGGGGTGACCTCAGGTCTGGGGCTTGGGTGCTGGAAGATTTCTACCAAAACACATGGAGGAAACCCTTCCTGGAGGCATGGGTGCCCAAGGAGAGAGGACAGCAGGAACAGGTCAACATGTCTGGGAGATCTCCTGAGAGTCACCTGGGTGGGCTGGTGAGTGTCAGTCTGGAGGACTGTGGAGAGAAGTTAGCCTGGAGGGCTAGTGAAAGGGGCAGCTGCAGCCAGGTGGGCTGGCAGTGCCTAAAGAGGTGGTGCTGGGATCAGTAGCCACCAGTGTTGGTCATCTTACTTTAAATAAGTAATTAGTTACAAATTGCTTCTCCCAAAAAGTAATTGCGTTAGTAACTCGGTTACTACATTGGAAAAGTAATTAGTTACTCAGCAAAGTAACTGTGACTTTTTTTTAATATTCTATAGATGGGACTAGCAAAGGAAGTGATGTCGCCACCTCCATCGACAAGATTGACACCTCGTGAGCCCCATCGCCTGGTATGGATTTAAAGGGGAACCCCTACTCCAAAAAAACAGGCGCGGGAGTCCCCCCCCAAGTCTATAGCAGACCCTTATCCGAGCACGCAGCCCAGCCGGTCAGGAAAGGGGAGGGCGAGCGAGCGCCCCCCCCCCCCCCTGAACTGTACCAGGCCATGTGCCCTCAACACGGAGGGGTGCTTTGGGGAAGGGCGGGGGCGACAGCGACAAGACCAGGCCAAAGCAAGTAAAAGAGCTGTAAGAAGATAGCGGAGGCCCGGCAGAAGAAGCGAAGAGCGGGACAAGACCCCTGAAGCCGGAAGAAGACCCCCGGACAGCGGCGGCGATGAAGGAGAAAGCTGGGCTCCTCCACTAGTAAAAAAGCTAGCGGTAAAAGAGCAGAAGATAGTGGAGGAGCCTGGCGAGAAGACCCCCGAAGTTGGAAGAAGACCTCTAATAAAGTACTTTAAAAACCTCTGTTGTGGTTTTTTTTTATTAACGCTTTTTCCCCCAGGTGAATGGGTAGGGGTATATCATACCCCATTCTCATTCACATAGGGTAGGGGGCCGGAATCTGGGGCCCCCTTATTAAAGGGGGCTCCCGGATTCTGAAAAGCCCCCCGCCCGCAGGCCATGACAACCAACGGCCAGGGTTGTCGTGAAGAGGCCCTTGTCCTCATCAACATGGGGACAAGGTGCTTTGGGGTGGGGGGGCCGCAGGGCCCCCCTTCCCCAAAGCACCCCCCCATGTTGAAGGCATGTGGCCTGGTACGGTTCGGGGGGTGCTCGCTCGTCCCCACCCCCTTTCCTGACCGGCCAGGCTGCGTGCTCAGATAAGGGCCTGCTATGGACTTTGGGGGGACCCCCACGCCATTTTTTTGGCGTAGGGTTTGCCTTTTAAATCCATACCAGGCAAAGGGGCTTGCGAAGTGTCAATCTCGCTAATGGAGGCTGTGACATTCACTTCCTTCACTAGTCCCGTCTACCTGGAGTCATGTTCAAAATGAACGGACTTTACTCCGTGTGTGGGCAAGTCCGTTCATTTCAAAAGGTCCAGGCAGGATGTAATTGCGGTAACACTGCCCAAGTAATGGGAACGGTGTTACCATGAGGGGAAGAGTAATCAGTTAGATTACCCTTTACCCTCTAAAGTAACTGCGTTAAGTAACTCCGTTTTATTTTAACCGAGTTACATACATCACTGGTAGCCACAGCAGTGATGCAAGCTGGACACTGAAATTTTGCTAAACAACTAAGGGTCCTCGGGTTCCCGTCTGTAATGGCCCATTGCTTCATCTGACTGAGTGACTATCGGGTATTCACAGTGTACCAGCTAGGTGTTGCAAGGAAGACCTCTGCCAGGTTAGCAATCCCCCCCCCATTAAAAATTAAAAAAAAATCTTATGCAGTTTGTTAGGACTTTTTTAGATCAGGTTACAACCATTGTTTGCATTAGATCTCACACAGAAGAAGCAATATTAACAGCTATTTGCTGGGGGGCTAACCCATCATCAGCTCCCCCCCCCCCCTATCAAAAAATTGACCAAACAGTTAGCTATTTTAGAAGCTATTTGTTAGATCCAGTAAGATCAAGTGGTTTTAACGTTGGATCTCACATAATTTCAGACATATTCCACAAAAAATAGAGATATTAGGTGGTACATAAGGATGGGCTGGCCCCCACACATGCAATTTTCTGGGCAAAAATCATTCAGGCTAATGGATATTCATGTTGCGCTACCTCCGTAGGAGCTGCTTGAGTCTGTTCAGTCTGTTACTTTGCCCTTCAACCCCAAGGATCGTCCCAGCCCCTACCGGCACATCTAGCAATAAGGTTAGTGTGATAGTACAATAAATGACACACAGACACAGTTCAAATTGTTTTAGCTTTCTCAGGTTTACTTAACCACTTGCCGACCACCGCACGACGATGTACGTCGACAGAATGGCACGGGCAGGCATATGGTACATGTACGTCCCTGCCTTCCCGCGGGTGGGGGGCCCGATCGGGCCCCCCCCCCGGTGCCAGCGGCGGTCGGTATCCGTGCAGGAGCGATCCGGGATGAGGGGGCGGCCATTCATTCATGGCCACCCCCTCGCGATCGCTCCTGACGAATGGGAGTGAAGCATTGCATCACTTCCTCTCCTGTAATGTAAACACAGGAGAGGAAGTGATGTAATCTCTCCTCCGTGTCGGTATTTTTCGTTCCGGCACCGAGGAGAGAGGATCAGTGAGTTGCACCAACACGACACTTCACAGTAGAACATGCCAGGCACACTCACACCCCCCCTTTACCCCCCGATCACCCCCCAATTACCCCTGCCCCCCCCAGTCACAGTGACACCAATTGCATTTTTTTTTTTTTTTTTTTGCATTGGTGTCATTTGTGACTGTAATAACTGTTAGGGCAGTTAGGGTTAGCCCCCTTTAGTTCTAATGTACCCCCCTAACCCCCCCAATAAAGGTTTAACCCCGTGATCACCCCCCGTCGCCAGTGTCACTAAGGCTGGGTTCACATTGCAGCGGTTTATGAGAACGGATGTGATTCGCACCGCACTGCAGTGCAAATCACATCCGATCTCTGTGCAATTCGAGTTCAGCCATTCGCCGCACCCGCCGCAAATTCGCACGGGACCCTTTTTTTGGTCCGCAGCAGAATCGGATCGCATGGGTGTTCCCACCATGCGATCCGAGTTTGCAGATCGCACTGCGATATGCGAACTGATCTGGGGGTGTCATTAACATTTCACTGACACTCCCAGCAGTTCGCATAGGGCAGTGTGAACTGCCGCCGGGAGGCATGCGATGCGGGAACCCGCCGCGGATTCGTGGCGTTCCCGCATCACTCCAGTGTGAACCCAGCCTAATAAGCGATCATTTTTCTGATCACTGTATTAGTGTCACAGGTGACGCTAGTTAGGCAGGTAGGTATTTAGGTTCGCCGCAGCTTTTTATAGCGCCAGGGACCCCCATATACTACCGCATAAAGCCCCCTGATTGCCCCCTAGTTAACCCTTTCACCAGTGATCACCATATAACTGTTACAGGTGACGCTGGTTGGTTAGTTATTTTTTTATAGTTTCAGGGCACCCGCCATTTATTACCTAATAAAGGTTTAACCCCCTGATCACCCGGCGGGTGTCATTTGTGACTGTAATAACTGTTAGGGCAGTTAGGGTTAGCCCCCTTTAGTTCTAAGGTACCCCCCTAACCCCCCCAATAAAGGTTTAACCCCGTGATCACCCCCCGTCGCCAGTGTCACTAAGGCTGGGTTCACATTGCAGCGGTTTATGAGAACGGATGTGATTCGCACCGCACTGCAGTGCAAATCACATCCGATCTCTGTGCGATTCGAGTTCAGCCATACAGATAGTATGGCTGAATTCGCGTCGCACCCGCCGCACCCGCCGCAAACTCGCACGGGACCCTTTTTTTGGTCCGCAGCAGAATCGGATCGCATGGGTGTTCACACCATGCGATCCGAGTTTGCAGATCGCACTGCGATATGCGAACTGATCTGGGGGTATCATTAACATTTCACTGACACTCCCAGCAGTTCGCATAGGGCAGTGTGAACTGCCGCCAGGAGGCATGCGATGCGGGAACCCGCCGCGGATTTGTGGCGTTCCCGCATCGCTCCAGTGTGAACCCAGCCTAATAAGCGATCGTTTTTCTGATCGCTGTATTAGTGTCACAGGTGACGTTAGTTAGGCAGGTAGGTATTTAGGTTCGCCGCAGCTTTTTATAGCGCCAGGGACCCCCATATACTACCGCATAAAGCCCCCTGATTGCCCCCTAGTTAACCCTTTCACCAGTGATCACCATATAACTGTTACAGGTGACGCTGGTTGGTTAGTTATTTTTTTATAGTTTCAGGGCACCCGCCATTTATTACCTAGTCTCACTAGTGTACCCCTAAATTTAGGGGTGTCTACTTTCCAAAATGGGGTCATTTGGGGGGGGGGGGGGGGGGTTTGTGCCATCTTGGCATTTTATGGCCTTCAAAACTGTAACGCCCTTAGAAAGCCTGAAGGCGGTGCTTGGTTTTCGGGGCCCCGTACGCGGCTAGGCTCCCAAAAAGTCCCACATATGTGGCATCCCCGTACTCAGGAGAAGCAGCAGAATTTATTTTGGGGTGTCATTTCACATATGCCCATGGCATGCGTGAGCAATATATCATTTAGTGACAACTTTGTGAAAAAAAAATGTTTTTATTTTTTTTGTAATTTTCCCGCAACTTGTGGCAAAATATAAAATATTCCATGGACTCAACATGCCTCTCAGCAAATAGCATTTGTGGGGGTTTTGTGCCATCTTGGCATTTTATGGCCTTCAAAACTGTATTAGGTAGTGAGAAGTGAAATCAAAACTTTACGCCCTTAGAAAGCCTGAAGGCGGTGCTTGGTTTTCAGGGCCCCGTACGCGGCTAGGCTCCCAAAAAGTACCACATATGTGGTATCCCGTACTCAGGAGAAGCAGCAGAATTTATTTTGGGGTGTCATTTCACATATGCCCATAGCATGTGTGAGCAATATATCATTTAGTGACAACTTTGTGTAAAAAAAAAAAAAAAAAAAAGTTTGTAATTTTCCCGCAACTTGTGGCAAAATATAAAATATTCCATGGACTCAACATGCCTCTCAGCAAATAGCTTGGGGTGTCTACTTTCTAAAATGGGGTCATTTGTGGGGGTTTTGTGCCATCTTGGCATTTTATGGCCTTCAAAACTGTATTAGGTAGTGAGAAGTGAAATCAAAACTTTACGCCCTTAGAAAGCCTGAAGGCGGTGCTTGGTTTTCGGGGCCCCGTACGCGGCTAGGCTCCCAAAAAGTACCACATATGTGGTATCCCCGTACTCAGGAGAAGTAGCAGAATTTATTTTGGGGTGTCATTTCACATATGCCCATAGCATGTGTGAGCAATATATCATTTAGTGACAACTTTGTGTAAAAAAAAAAAAAAAAAAAAAAAAAAAAGTTTGTAATTTTCCCGCAACTTGTGGCAAAATATAAAATATTCCATGGACTCAACATGCCTCTCAGCAAATAGCTTGGGGTGTCTACTTTCTAAAATGGGGTCATTTGTGGGGGTTTTGTGCCATCTTGGCATTTTATGGCCTTCAAAACTGTATTAGGTAGTGAGAAGTGAAATCAAAACTTTACGCCCTTAGAAAGCCTGAAGGCGGTGCTTGGTTTTCGGGGCCCCGTACGCGGCTAGGCTCCCAAAAAGTACCACATATGTGGTATCCCCGTACTCAGGAGAAGCAGCAGAATTTATTTTGGGGTGTCATTTCACATATGCCCATAGCATGTGTGAGCAATATATCATTTAGTGACAACTTTGTGTAAAAAAAAAAAAAAAAAAAAAATTTTTGTCATTATTCAATTGAGGCAAAAAAATAAAATATTCAATGGGCTCAACATGCCTCTTATCAATTTCCTTAGGGGGTCTACTTTCCAAAATGGGGTCATTTGGGGGGGTTTTGTACTGCCCTGCCATTTTAGCACCTCAAGAAATGAGATAGGCAGTCGTAAACTAAAAGCTGCGTAAATTCCAGAAAACGTACCTTAGTTTGTAGATGTGACAACTTTTGCGCAAACCAATAAATATACAGTTATTGACTTTTTTTTTTACCAAAGACATGTGTCTGAATACATTTTGGCCTAAATGTATGACTAAAATTGAGTTTATTGGATTTTTCTAATAACAAAAAGTAGAAAATATCATTTTTTTTTAAATTTGCGGTCTTTTTACGTTTATATCGCAAAAAATAAAAATCGCAGAGGCAATCAAATACCATCAAAAGAAAGCTCTATTTGTGGGAAGAAAAGGACGCAAATTTTGTTTGGGTACAACATTGCATGACCACGCAATTACCAGTTAAAGCAGCGCAGTGCCAAATTGTAAAAAGACCTCTGGTCATTTACCAGCAAAATGGTCCGGTCTGAAAGTGGTTAAAGTGGTTGTAAACTCTCCAGTCAAACTTTTAGGTCATTCTAACCTACATTACAAATGCTGTTGATGACTGCCTGTAAAACTTGATTTACTTGTATAATCATCCTATAATCTGTTCTGTATTCTTCTATTACATCACCAGCGCATGCACAGTTATTCTTTAGATTCACGGCACGCTATATGTGCCATTTCCTTAACAACAGCATATCCAATTCCAGTGCCTTCCTCCTCAGCTTCCTGGTTCTCTGCATGTGACTGTGAGACGCCACGCAGGGGAGAGTGAACCAGGGCATCTCACAGACATCACATACAGCGCAGCTCTGTTGCCGTAGTAATGTCAATTGAGAATGAGGCTTTAATAGGACGCAATTGTGCATGTGTTAGATTTCCTCAGGGTAAACACGGAAGGGCAGAACTTGCGTCCACAGAGGAGACAAAAAATGGTGCAGCTGATTCCTGGAAAAGAGTATAACTTAGAAAACTCCAAAAAGGTGATTGCGAAACGTTTTCTAATAATGTACCAATGTACAAGGCATAACAACACTTTGTTCAATGACAGTATTAAAAAAAAAAAAGAAAAAGAAATCAGAGTTTACTTCCTGTTTAATCAAGAAAAAATTCGAGAAGAGACTTAAAAGAGCATTAGTCAGCCAAGTCCTGGATAAACAGCCAAGACTTGATTGAAATAGTTCTTAAAGCAGTTAAATAACAATTAGCAACAACAAGTAAATGATACCAATGTACACAATAACAGACAATCAGTAAATTGATTCCTCAAGAAGGCGATTGGTTGCTGTAAGGCCGCGTACACACGCGCGGACTGTTGGCCCAACCTTGTCCGCTGAACAGTGTTTGGGCGGACAGTCCGCTCGTGTGTGGGGCTTCAGCGGACAGTTTCAGCGGACAGTTGGCCGAACAAGGTCTTACGGAAATTCCGAAAAACTGTCCGCTGAAACAAGGTTTCAGCGGACTGTTCGCTCGTGTGTAGGCTTGTTCGGCCAACTAAGTCTCGCGCATGCTCAGAAAGGATTTCCACGTCGGAAGGTTGCATTGCAGTGTATAGGACGTCGTATTTTTCGTCCCGTCGTACGTGCCGTTCACGTCATCGCGCACGGTTTCAGCAAACTGTTCGTCCGTCGTGTGTGGCCATGTCCGTCCATGCTAAGTTTGAGCGGACTGTTCGCTCAAACTGTTGGACGGACAAAGTTGGGCCAACAGTCCGCGCGTGTGTACGCGGCCTAAGTACTACCACTGCTAAAGAGAAACCCCAGGCCCACCTATAATACCTTTAATCCTAATGAGAGATGAGGTAATATAGATACCAGTAACATGTCACCTTTAAGAGCAATAAGTAATAACAATGTTCAGAGTGCAAGGCTTGATAATATCTTCACCAGCAGCTGTATCTCACAGAAGACAATAAATCATCATAGTCTAACAAAAGGGAGTCATTAGTCAATATAGAGGATTTGATATGGCAGTAACAGGTCCTCTTCGCACTTCCAAACTATAATTTCTGCCTGCAGGGTTCAAAAGTGGGTAGTGCGTCAACAAAGTGGGCAAGTGTCTTGGCAGATAGTTCCTCTGCAGCCCACCGGGCTGCCTTGCGATTCGATCGCCTCTTGCCCTAAGATGTCTGCAGTCTTCACCGGAGGTCTCTCTGGTAGGACGCCCATCTTTAACCATCTGTGAATGGTCTCTGGAACCGTCTTTGGATGGTTCTTAAGCGAGTGCCTATAGTCTCTCCTTGCACTTCCGTTCACCTCCCTACCTTGTGGTAATCTCTCCTCAGACAAACAAGCTGGAGTATTTAGCTAGCACCCCTTCTTGCAAAGCAGGCTGGATTTGGTAGTTCTGCCCTCTGTAGAAATCAATGGGGCCATTTTGTGATGGGACATCAAGCCCCATGGTCCTGCTACTGCTTGATTGTCTCCCTCTCCCTGCCAATAGGGACATCGGTGACAGCAGCCCCCACTACAGAATCCACTACAGCCCCCACTCAAAGAATCTTTGGTCCGCCAAAGAAGGTAAAGAGTCTATGACCTTTTATATGTTTTTGATATACACGCAGAGAAAAAAACAGGTTAGTGTGCACAGGAAACCATACAATTTACACCTGCATAAAACCCTGGCAGAGGAACCTCCCACCAATTAGAATAGGAGGGGAGGTTGTCCTGCCTACAGGCCATCTTACCTGGAATGGCCCAGCTAGATGTGTTGGGGGTGAATGGGGATTGTCCCCCACCAAATCTGCGATGAAAGGGTCAGGTGCTTCAAGAGTCCTTTTTGCAGTGAGAAAGACCTTCTCAGAGCTTTTTGGTAGGTGAATAACCCTTCGTTCTCTCTGTTCTTTAGGCTCTGGGGTTAGAGGCACACTGGTCTCTTCTTCTTCATCCTGCATTTCAGGTTCCTCCTCAATGAAGGATGGAAAGTCTTTGGGTTCTGCTGTCAGCAGGGAAGATTGAGGGTCTTCCAACTCTTCAAAAGGTGGACTTTAAAGTACAAACTCAGGAGCCTCTGGCCTGAGAAGCCTGTTGTCAGTCACCTTGGGAGTAGAAGAAGGTGGGGGGATGGCAGGCCCTGGCATTTGAGACGGCCACAGACAATCTATTCCCATATATTCATCATCTCTGTTTTCATCTTCTTAAGCAAGGGGTACAGACTGAGATCTAGTCACTGGCCGGGATCTCTGAGAGGCCGTGGGTGTGGACTGTGAATCTGGCTGTGGTGGCGCGATTAACTGCTTCTGACAGAGGCAACAGATATTTGCGATACCAAGTTTTCAGCGGGCCTGTGCTTCCCTCTGGCCAGATTTGATATACTGGGAGTCCTGGCAGCTGCTTGCAAACGACATATGGCTGTGACTTCTAGTGGTTAGCCAACTTGTGCTTTCCAGGGACACCCAGGTTTCTCAGCAGTACCTTGTCACCTGGCTGTAGGTCCTTTATTCATACCCTGAGGTCCAAGTTTATTGAGCATCCTGTGTCATCATTGGCGGGGCTGTTATAAGCATGAACAGTAGCCGCTTTATGCTTTCTCCAGTGCTGCTTTTGTTCTTAATTTAGAATTCCGAGCATATCCAGGAGGGTTCAGTTGAATCTCTCTGGTTGAGGATCTCCTTGAGGATGATACGGGGTGGTTTTAGACGTCCTGATGCCCAACAGGTCTAAAAGTCTCTTGATGAGACTACTCTTAAAGTCTCTCCCTTGATCAGAGTGGATGCGTTGGGACAGACCACAGTGCACAGAGAATGATCTTGGCCACCATGGATGCTTGTTGATCCCTTGTGGAAAACTCCTGGGCATACCGAGTGAAATGGTCAGTCACTACCAGGATATTTTCCTGCCTGGTCAGATCAGGCTCCAAGCACAAAAAGTCAATACACACCAGCTCCATGGTCCCTGACTCTGAAGATGGCCCATTGGGGCAGCTCGGTAAGGCAAAGTCATACTTTGGATACATTTGATGCAGGAGTGGCATTAGCCCTCAACTTCAGCCCATCACATGGTCACATCACAAGGAACCATCTCCTGCTGTTTGTTTCAAAGACTGGCTTGCTGACATCCCTCCTGGCTTCTTATCCTGCTTGCGGTTGCTCTCCTTGGATCCCTGACTTCTGGCCTGGCTGATTACCTGATCTGGTTAATGAACTTTGGGCTGGCTGACTACCCGATCTGGCTACTGGACGCTATGCTTGACTACGCTTTTTTCTATTTACCTTTTATTTTTATTAATAAACAAGTGTGATTTGATTGTACTTCTGTCTTAGTCTGTTTCATGGTTTCTGACACATGCATAGGCAACATGCCGTAGATCGCCATCATGCTGTTGATATAGCACCCCACCTAACCCATCTGGACTGGTGTCAAAGTGTAGCTCGTATGGCTTGGTTGGATCTGCATATGCCAAGACAGGAGCGGTTGTTAGGCTTCACTTCAGCTGCCTGAAAGCCTCATCACACTTCGGAGTCAATTGTTCCTGAATGGACTCTCTGGGTTTTCTGGGTCCTCCAGCTGGTCTTATAGGCTTCTCCAGATCTGGGTCATCGTCTTATTCTTATCGTCTTATTCTTCGTCCTTCAGCAGCTCATTAAGTGGGAGAGCTATCTCTTGACAAATCTTCTGTAATACGAGCAGAATCCCAGAAATTACCTAAGCTCAGCCACATTGGTAGGCCTCAGCCAGGAAGTGAATGTTCCCAGCTTCTGGGGTCGGTGGCCATTCCGTCGTTAGACACAATGTGGCCAAAGTAGTTGACTGAGGATTGATAAAACTGGTACTTTTCCAGAGACAGCTTCAACCCTTCATCATGGAGTCTCTTCAGGATCTTCTCCGAATGCTTTTCATGCTCTTCCAGGGTCTTGCCAAAAACAATGATGTTGTCTAAGTACACCAATACCTCAATCAGGTTCATGTCACCCACGGTCTTCTCCATTAGCATTTGGATGGTGGCTGGGGCACCAGACAGGCCTTGAGGCATACGGTCAAATAACCCTACAAGGGTAATGAAAGTGGTCTTCTCCTACTTCTCATGGTGCATGGGGATTTGGTAATACCCACTCTTCAAATCCACCACATTTATCCACTTCGCTCTTGATAGGCTCTGCAAGGTATCGTCTATCCTTTGGGTGGCATATTGGTCAGAAATGGTCCTTCGGTTCATCGTCTGGTAGTCAATACACAGCCTCAGCGACCCATTCTTCTTCTCTACCACCACTATCGGGGAAGTGTATGGACTCTAGGACTCTCTGGTGATGCTTACCCTCTTCAACTCTGCAAGTTGTTCATGCAGATCCTCCAAGTCCCCTAAAGGAATCCATCAAAATCTTTCCCTGAATGGCTTGTGCACTCAAAGTGATGGATCCGGTGTTGGGCACTTTTTTACACACCCCACATCAAATTCACTCTTGGAGAATGCAGCCTGCCATCACAGGAGCTAGTGCTTGGCTATTTCTTTCCATTCTGGTGAAAGAGGAGTATTCTTTGCATAGAACTCCTCGACAGGGTTCACCATCCCATCCTTTGTTCCCCCCACCAAATCAGACGGTGGGACTGGGGTGGCCGGATTCATTATCCCAGTAACATCCGAGTCGGCATGTTCAGTTTGGTTGAAACCACCTCGGGAATTATCTCCACTCCCATGTCTTCTCTCTGTCTGTTCACTTCAAGGACAACGAAAGGGACTGGTTGCTTCCAATTTAGCTTGACAGATGCTCATAAACAGGCCATTTTACCAGGCTGTAACATCTTCTCACATCAGTCTAAGTGCCAGATCTTTCCCACTCCTTCAGCTGGGGCCTTCCGTTCTTGTACCAGGCACTGGTAGGCTTGTCCCAGCATGGGGCGCACACTTGTAGTTGAAGTGCCCGGTTCCAGAACAAGAGGTGTCAACAGCCTTCTGACAAGATTAGTATTGGTCGCTATCATGGGAGAACTCTTACTGGCCCCTGGTGGGCGAGGACAGACCACTACCAGAGTGTCTTTTCTTTCCCAGCCAAGGAGGGATTGAAGGTCAGCTTGACCGTTAGATAGCCATCATAGGGGAGGTTCTTAATCCCAATGTCCCATATCTCCATCTCTTCCAACTTCTGCAATGGCAGGTGCTTGAGGTGCCTGTCATAGAAGTCTCTGTAGAGAAGGGTCACTTGAGCTTCAGTATCCAGAAGGGCTTTGGTGTAGATTCCCTCTACTTGGATGGGAAACAGGATAAGGCCCCCCCCCCCCAGCTTGTCAGGGAACATGGAGGAAGTGGTGGCCTTGGCCTGCTCATGGCTATCCACACTCCTCTCTTTTGTGGAGATTCTGATCTGGCTTAAGTCTATACTGATTTCTGGGAGTCTGGTATGCATTGACTCTCCAATGCTGGGCAGCATGTGTCAAAGTAAACGGGACACTGGGTTGCTTGGAGGCAATAACGGGAGCCCTCTGCAAGGGCTTGGACTTCCGCTGCTGTCTGTTCACGTCATTGGTTTTAGAGTCAGCTACTGTAGATGGGCACCGAGTTGGCTCCTTCAGCAGGGCCCTCTGAAGTTTCCCGCTGGCTTTTGACTCTGTGCCAATATAGATACTAGTATGGGTATTCATGCATCCCTACCAAATATCCCTAATATCCCTGTAATTATGGATAATTAATGGAAAACCACTTGATCTTACTGGATCTAATGAATATCTATTAGCTTGAATGATTTTTGGCCAGAAAATTGCATGTGGGGGTCCAACCTGTCCTTATGTACCCCCTAATATCTCTATTTTATGTGGAATATCTCTGAAATGATGTGAGATCTAACATTAACCACCACTGCCACCCCTCAAGTACCACCACTACCACCCCTGTCACAGTTACTTTGCTGGGTAACTAATTACTTTTCCAATGTAGTAACCGAGTTACTAACACAATTAAGATGACCAACACTGGCTAATGGTGACAGGAATTTAGAATTGGACAGTGAGACATGCCAGGATTGGATGTGGGAGAGACTGTGATGTTATTGAAGTTAAGTTGCTGCAGCCAGGAGGGTTGGCAGGATTTGCATTGGATGTGCTGGGAGCAGCAGTCCACCAAGAATCAGTTAGCACAATTATCCTCTTCATCTTAAATGTCTACTAGGAAAATGTTAAGACTTATTCAGTGTGAGGCCTAGCCATGTGCTAACGATGGCAGGAATTTAGATTTGGACAGTGAGAGGAAAGCAAGTGATCTCAAGTAGTGTGCTGTAGGAGATGTGAAGCCGCAGAGACTGTCAGTTTAGTTTCAATTACATTTTATTTCCATTACTAAAGATTCATCATATGTGCACCCCTGTCCCTTTTTGTCCATCCATGTTTAATCCCCTAATAAAAACAAGCAAGAGACTGTTCATTGACTGGAGGAAGTGTGCCAAAAATGGATGTCTGACCAGCGTAGTGATGTGTGGATGTTGAAACATGCAGCGACCCCACGGGGGCACCGCTACACGGACTTATATCCTCTGCCTATATGTGACTGTATGCTGAAAACCAAGTGCCATTGTCCATAGCAAACGGCGGGAGCTGCTGTCGAATCAGTGCTGCACCGCATACCCAGTTTCTCTAAAACGCGGCTGCAACAGATACTTGTGCTAACACCTGCTATTTAATGAGAGCGGTGCTATGTGCTGTCATGTCCGGAGCTCTCCATAAAGCTGGAAAAAGTGACCGCATGCTGCAATGTCCTGCTGAGAACAGTAAAGAGTGCACCAAAATGTTTGCTGTTGCCCATGGTGATTGGGGTAAGCCAGTGGGTATCTGCAGGAGGGTGCCTTTCAGTTGACCAACCATGGCTGATGTTAATGACTGTCCTAGTCCTGATAAAAATGGTGAGATGTGTGTTACAGACTTTGCTGCTGCTCATGGCAACCACAGTAAACGCTTGCTACCACCTACTCTCAGTTGCTTGTCACAGCCGGTGCAGAGTGGCATGTCCTGACAAGTTCTGCAAGTGTTAGTATGAACATTACAACCATCAGTGTACTGCCTGTGCCTGCATACTTTAGTCCAGCCTAGAAGAGGTTACAGCAGAGCATGCAGAAACAGGCCTGCTTATCCGAGCTGCGGGCACCAGCCAGTCTGGAAGCTTGGGGGCAGAGCCTGGAGGAGACTTAGCGTGCCCTGCAGAGAGAAGCAAGATGGTGGACAGTGCAAATGTGTACCCAACACTGACCTGGTTGCCTGACATACAGGTGGGGACACTGGTGTGTGGCTGGGGAATCTAGGGGGGTTTGCCCTCTGGATTATTGAAGGGACGGAGAGGCTGTCTCTATTGTGTCCTGGCTGCAGGAGACCTACCGCAGCGGTCACTGCCTGGCACCGGTGAGGGCACTGCGACAAACTGCTTATCAAGCTAATGTAGAGCCAGCAGGAACCGGTCATTTACAGTGCCGATCTGTGATCAGGTCTCCGCAAGTAGCTTGTTTAAATGGCATTTTTTTCCTTTAGAAATGTCATTATTGTTGCGACATGTTCTACACATCGCACAGATGCGCCACTTTACAGGCAAACTAAGGGGGTCCCCCCACAGGCACGATATTTAAAGGAATATTTCATTTTTATTGTTTCACTTTAAGCATCATTAAAATCACTGCACCTTTAAAAATGATTGTTTTTAAACCCTTTTTTTGCATTGATACATGTCCCCCAGGGCAGTACCCGGGTCCCCATACACTTTTTATGGAAATAACTTGCATATAAGCCTTTAAAATTAGGATTTTAGATTTTTGTGTTTGTGTCCCATAGACTTTAATAGGGTTCGCTTGTTCGCTAGAACCTTTTGCGTGTTTGAGGTGTTATGGTGCGAGCCAAACGGGGGAGTGTTCGTCCCATCCTATTCTCTACAGATTGCTGTGAGGGCTTCACATTAACATTATTAGGCCCTGTGGCATTTGCAAAAAAAAGATGTCCCAAACAGTGGGAGACAAGAAAGTTGAGGCTCACTATCACTAAAGTTTTGGCCCCACTATCCGTGCTATGCCGGGCGTGTTGGTGAGGATACCCCAATGTTTTTGTAAAATAGATCTGACTATTTCCCACTGGGCACCAAATTGTGTGATGATCCTCACTGGACCAGGGTCAATGTGGAAGAAGAGGTCGAGACTGTATTTTTCGCCAGGAGAGCTGGGCGGTCCCTACTTGCTGCATTACGCTTCGCCCTTCTAATTTGTTTGTGGGAATAACCTCATTCCCGGAACCGCCTATAAAGCTCATCGATTTCCTGTCTGTAGTCCTCTGCACTGGAGCAATATCGCTTAATGCGGAGGAATTGGCCCACTGGAATACTGGGCATTTGCCCAGCTCTCCTAAATACCATTTCTCCTGGTAGCAGTGTTTTAGCAGTTGATCCATGTCTACTTAACATTTAAGCATGCACCTAGTGTCAATATGCGTTTAAACTGATTTACACACGTCAAGCATTTTTTTCTGCCAAAACGCTGCTGCTCTTTGAAATGCTGGCAGTGGGTTTCTTTCTGCCTCTAAACACCTATGTGTTCATGGACACATAGGCTAACATGGATGGGCGTTTAGAGGCATAAAAATACCAGGTGCCCCTAAAAACAGCGTTTTTTTTTAATGCTCAGTGTGCATTAGGCCTTACTCTCCAGTTGGTGGCACCCTCAGATGGTCTGCCAGTCCTTGTCTGATGTTCCCTCTCTCTATGAGCCTTAGCAAAATAAACGTTTCCTCCCCACGAAAAAAAAAAAAAAAAAAAAAAAAAAAACGCTGGAAATACTAAACTCCAACCCAAAGGAACTAAAA
This sequence comes from Lithobates pipiens, assembly GCF_037356315.1. Taxonomy (NCBI): domain Eukaryota; kingdom Metazoa; phylum Chordata; class Amphibia; order Anura; family Ranidae; genus Lithobates; species Lithobates pipiens. The sequence continues at coordinate 564,341,914 of NW_027507748.1, forward strand.
AAAAAAACATTAGATGCCACCAGAACACTCAACCCTGGATCAGTGTTGCCAACACCCCAAAGTGACATTTACTGACAGGACACCCAAAATTTACAAACAGCACCAATTTACTGGCAAAAATCATGAAATTGACAGACAGAGCCACATATTTTACTGACACTGCAAAAAAGTACATAAAATGGGCATTTTCAGTGCAAAACAGTGCAAATATCAATATTATAACTACAAACATGCAGCTAGTACTATTAGCAATGTGTTTAAATTAAAACAAAAGTCAAAAACTATATTTCTCCATTTACATGAAGGTCAGGTTAATATATCCCAGCCAGCACAGAGTTCGCCCATACTTCACAGTCTGCAGGATTCCTCCTTACAGTGTGAAGGGAGCGGAATTGGGAGCTTCGTTTTTGCCCATGAGTAAAGAAGTCAGTATATACTGATGCAACAGCATTACTAAACTGCATTACACAAAGCTCTGTGTCTGTGTGAGGAAAGGAGTGCCGATAACTGGCAAGGCTATTAGCACACTGTTTACACTGATCATCAGTGTTCTGATATTCAGTGTAGCCCTATCAGTGCAGTTTATTAGTGCCCATCAGTGAGTGCCGCCTATCAGTGCCCGTCAGTGCTGCCTTATCAGTGCAGCCTCATCAGTGGCCATCAGTGCAGCCTCTTCAGGGCACATCAGTGCAGCCTAATCAGTGCCAAGCGGCGCAGCCTATCAGTGCTCATCAGTGCAGCCTCATCAGAGCACATCAGTGAAGAAGAAAAATTACTTACAGAGTTCCCTCATACATCACAGTCTGCAGGATTCCTCCTTACAGTGCAAGGGGAGCTTTGATGTCAAGGGTAACACTGCAGATCATGATTTAAGGGGGGTTTCTGATGTAAGGGGGGGGGGGGCTCTGGAGACCAGAGACCACCTTATATCAAAGTCCACTGCGTTCCCCTTTATATCAGAGTTCCCACTTACTTCAGATCAGGTTCTGCAGGATTGCTCTTTACATCAGTTTCCCTTTACATCGGGGTCCACAGAGTTCCCCCTTGCACAGTGGTTAGAGGATACAGACATGATATAGGAGGTGGTTAGAGGATGCAGACAGGATACAGGAGGTGGTTAGATGATGCAGACAGGATACAGGAGGTGCTTCGGGGATGCAGACATGGTACAGGAGATAGCCAGACATTGTCGACATCTGTGACTGTAAAATCTTACCAGGCACTGCCACTCCTGTCTGGTAACTGCTGTGCCTCTTAGTCCTTAGTGTTTACATCACGTAGATCGCAGCCATGGATGGATAGATGGATGTTGCAGGGGTCCAGTCTCCAGGACTCAGTGTGGCCATGCTCACAGAGGCGTGGTGGGATTCTCCAGTCAAGCAGCCATAGATGGATGGTGCAGGGGTCCGGTCTCTGTGACTCCTTGTGGCCATTACAGTGGCATGGTGGTGAGAGTCTCCATAGGCTCCAGCCATGGTGCGGCCTGGGGTCCAATCTCTGGGTTGGGTAGTGTGACCGCTGATGTTCTGCTGAGTTATGACCAAGAGCCGACTACTGTTTATTAAAAAATGGCATCACTGACTGAAATTACTGAAAATGCCTGAGCATGTAGGAGCTTGCCCGAGCCCGGCAGGCACAGTTCCAATGTCAGCCCGAAGCTATTTTTTTTACAGAAGGCCTCTTTAAAAAAATAAAAATAAAAACCTGGCTCAGACTCTACTCCACAATATCACCTGTAATGGAAATTTGTAGGTTCTGTATATTGTATTCTATTTTATATGTATTGCACACTGCCCTCACTGTGCACACGACACTAATAATGTTTTCAGTACATGTTTTGCATTCTTTCGAGTCCTGATTAGAATTAGCCTGTCTATGTAACGCCCCTTGTTACCATAAACGTACAATTGTAATATTAATGTGAGACCTACGTAATCATGTGTATAAAAACCTTCAAATGCGTCATAATAAAGGAGAACGGTTATTTGGAAAGATGCTGAGCGTATCTTTTGTGTCTGTTCCCTTCTGCAGTAGTTATTATTCATTTGGAACCACTAATCAATATGAGGATAGGAGTTGCCTATCTATAAAATATCCATTTCAGGTGGCGAGCTTGGCCAGCAGGGGTTACCAGGCGACCCTGAGTATCCGAAAAGAGGAGCTTGAGACGATCCAGGAATTTCTGATAATCAGCCAGCTGAGGTAAGCCTTTTGGTTACATTTGAGTTATCAGACTTCCTTGATCAGTAAGGCATTTTCGGGACAAAGGGTACCTATTTTACTCCCCTTAATGGAACTGTATTGATTGATGGTTATATGTTATGTTGTCACTGTCTACTGTCCATCGGAGTGTTATAGAGAAAGGGAAGAATAGTGCTGTTCACAGGTATATGTAGTACATCTGCTAGAAAAAGTAGTTTAGAGGCAAGAGGGTATAGGCACAGATAGAGCAGACTGGCCAGTCATTATGGGCATTAAATTAAGTAAGAGAATGAAGGGTAAGAGACCCTCAAAAATGCCCAGCGCAAGAGGAGCTCTATATATGAACCAAAGGTGCGGTTCCGCCTATACTGAGCTCCTAGATTAATGGTTAAAGTGGACAGGGATCCACAAAGGGTAACTTGGTTACCACCAAAGTCCACAGGGACAAAGAATCATGCAGAGTATACAGCTAGAGAAACGGCTATCTATGTCAGCAGAATGGATCAAGAGTGACAATAACACTAGACAGAAAGGGACTTTTTGATGTTAAGTTGTGGGATGAATTTGGGGTCAGGCACTACAACTAGTAAAGTCAAGAAACAGTAATGAGAGTTAAAACAGAATGCTTTATATGTTGTCAGAGAGGGAAGATGGGATGAGCACTATGGCTGCCCTTCTGATCATAGAAGGTACAGTATGTGAAGTATGGTATTACAATACATTGGATGCAAAGGATATCAGAGCAAAATAAAGAAAGCAGAAGTTTAAGCAAGGAAGTATGAAAAAGCGTTAAAATAAGGTGAGAGAATGATATCCATGTGTTGTGTACAAATGGGAATAATGTAAGCAATTTTAGAAATATATTTGTGTATGTTTGTGAATGCTGGAACCTTTAGTTCTATCGCTTGTATGTGTCATGTAGGCAGATGTGACCCCCCTTTGTGCTCTCATGAAAGAATGTAGCTGGGATGAGAGGTTGGTGATAAGCTGGAAGGGCAGCATGCCAATTTTAGTTTTTTTAGGCAAAACATTTATAACAAAATGTGCCGGGTTAATGAATCTAATGATAAACAATGTGATCACAGTTATTTTTTAATCTGCTTTCCAAACATTAAGAAAAGGGGGAAATGGGATACGAGATATCGGGAAGCTCTATTGTGGCTCATTAGTGGATATCTCAGGTATAACAGTATGAAAGGGTGCCATCATCCTTAATGAATAGAGATTACAGCGAAAATGGGTGGGGACTTTGGGATTTTAGAGGCACCGATAGTATGTTCAAAAGAAAATTATTTATAATCAATCAATATTTTTTATATATAAATTTATTCCAAAAATAAAAGAACATATAGAATAGAAAAGGTTAAAAAGATTGTTTGACACAAAAAATATGTCTACACGCATAGGAAAACTACATCAGATACACATCAAGGTCCATAGGATACAGAGATTCCAATTTTATACAGGAGAACTAGTCACCCAGAGCAGAACAACATAGGTCAGTGTAGATGGGTGCTAAAGTGAGGAGCTGATGCAGGATCCACAGAAATTGCCCGACATGTTTCGCGTTATTAGAGGAACGCTTCTTCTGGGGCGTGGTTAAAAACACTTCAGAATTCAAAAACAAGAGAAAAAAAAAGAACAACATACATGAATACAACTTACATATGACATGCAATATTTTGAACAGACCATATATGTTACTGCATACATCATACTCAAAATTGTGAAAAAAGGCATAATGTATATAGGATTACAAGAAAAGGTATACTTGTCAAAAAGGGGACCACACAGGATTTAGGGGGCTATGAGCGCCGGAACGTGTAATGGACACTGTGGGGGCATATACGTATAAATATAGATGTATACATTAATAAGGGAAAGGTTAAAAAAGAAAAAATTGGTGTTGAAAATGATACAACAGAGAATATGTAGAAAATTCAAAGGATTGGATGTCCTACCCCAAAACTTTCTGTAGGTGGCGCTGATAGTACACAATAGAGATGGTAATATACTGTAATATACTGTAATAGCTGATTCCTATAGGTAGGGCTAAAGATAAAAGTATCATCAGTATGGAGAAGATTTCCATAGATGTATATATAGGTATGTGATATAAATATACAGACACTCACCAATTAAACAGGTACAATCTATGCCAGCCAGAGAGGTGGGGGGAATACTGATGTCTTTATTTGGTTAATTTTGTTATGCAGTGGAGTAGAGCTGCATAGATGAAGTCTGTAGAGATATAAGGTGGAATAAGGTTCTATTTGTGGGTCTATCCCACATCAGGGGGATGGGAAAGAAGGAGGGGGAAGGGGGGAAGAGGAGCAGGGAGCGAGAGGGGAAGGGAAGCACGGATGTCCACTGAGGGAGGCTTACCTTATGTGTGTATTGGCGTGAGGAATCCGCCATACCACACATGTAGCTTCAGCAAAGGTAAAGAGGCATCTGAGGGAGACGCTGGTAATTGCGTCTCCCTATGTACGTAGATGCCCCGCCCACCGCTGTTAGACCAGAATGCCAATCCGTAAAGTGCGGTGGGCCGGCCGATGCCTCCGGGTGTGCCACGCCCCCTCAGGATGTCCACACCCCCCCCACACACACGCGACTGTGTAAGCCCCAGGCGCTAGGGGGGCGGGACGTAGGGACGTGCAAAGCCCGGGGACGGAGCTAGGAAGGTGGGAGCATTGATAGAGATGCGGCCCACGTCCTCCACTCCTACTGCGCCAGAGAGCATAGAATGCCAGTGGCGCTTACCGGTCACACAACGTCCGAACGGCCGGCACAGCGCCCCCTACCGCATGGTCCCGAAATGACAAGCGTATAATGTATATATAGAGAGAAAGCATACAATAAATCAAAGATAATAGTTTTCATGTAAATAAGTACATATATACATATAATCCCACTGGACATGAAAAAGGAAACAGCAAATTAACATAAGCATGGAAAAGTGGTATATTTAGAGGGGAAGAGGAATAAAATAAAAAGCCAAAGAAAAATGTGAGAAAAAGACACAATAGTATAAAGTCGCTATTAAATGATGTATAGAGGGGGAATATTCATAGACAGGGATGAGGCATGCTACCGTCAGTTTTGAAGGAGCAGAGGTTGTTATGTAAAAAAGGAAGGAAAGCAGGGTAGAAGAATGTTTATAAAAAGGGTTTATACGAATTCGATTAGTTTATTCCAGGGGGAAAAGTCGCATTGAGTTTTTCTATCCACAAAGTCTCCCTTCTTAAAATGGATTTATCCCAATCTCCACCTCGGGGACTGGGTGGTATCACATCCAATGCGATAAACGATATCACTGAAGTATTGTACTTATGATAGAGGGCTAAGTGTCTACTGATGGATGTTACCATCTTGCCCCCTGATGAGAAATAGACGTGGTCCCTTATTCGTGCCCTAAATTGTCTGATCGTTTTCCCTATATAGAAAGCTGAACAATCGCACGTCATTAGGTAGATGACGCCACGTGTGTCGCAGTCCGCAAAGAATTTTGGGGTAAAAGTTTCTCCGTTAGGCAGAACAAAGGATTGACCAGTTCTGATCAGGGGGCAAAATGGACACCTCCCACATCTAAACATACCGCAAGAAAGACGGCTACGAGGATTTAAATTGAAATGGCTAGTAGTGAGGATATCACGTAGGGATTTTTCTCTGCGGAACGTGATTTGAGGTTTCTTTTCTATATATTTAGCTACAATAGGGTCCTCTGTGAGGAGAGGCCAGAAAGTATTCAAAGTGTCGCGTAAAGTTGAATGATGATTGGAAAACTTAGTTATAAAGCGTACCCTATTTATTTGGTTCGACTTATCCTGTGATTTATATAAAAGGGTGACACGAGATTGGCGCTTGGCTCTATTATATGCTTTACGCAGTGTTAATTTGCTGTAACCCCTGGCTTTTAGACGTTCTTGAAGTAGTTTGGCTTGGGTCTCGAAATCAGAGGTGTCTGTGCAATTACGACGTAGCCGGATATACTGAGCGTAAGGAATGCTTCGCAGCAAGGGGTCTGGGTGTGCGCTAGTGGCGTGCAGGAGGGTATTTCCCGCCGTCTCTTTGCGATAGAGACTAGAGGCGATGCAGCCACTTTCATCTTTTTTGATAGTCAAATCGAGAAAGGTGATTTGGGATGGGTGACTTTCAAAAAGTAAATTTTAAATTAAAATTGTTTGAGTTTAGTTGTGAAACAAAAGATGAAAGGTCACTGGAAGTTCCGGTCCAGACCACGAAAACATCGTCGATGTATTGGAGCCAGCAGAGGGCCTGGCTCGTATAGATCGACAAGGCTTCGCTGGAAAAAATGTCTCGTTCCCACCCCCCAGGTACAGGTTAGCATAAGCCGGGGCACATACAGTCCCCATAGCCACGCCCTGTACCTGGAGGAAGTGGGAATCTCCAAAAATAAAAGAGTTGTGGGTAAGGATAAACCACAAAAGATCTAATATGAACTCACAGAAATCCCAATTATGGTTTGTTTGTTCCTGAAGGAATGTGCGTGCTGTCGCGACGCCCTGCCCGTGAGGGATGCTAGAGTATAAAGCCTCCACATCAAGAGTCACGTGCAGGGCGTCGGGAGGCACGACCATTCCCTCAATGTGCTTTAAAAAGTCCATAGTATCTTTGACAAAAGAAGGTAGTGCATGTACATGTGGACTTAATACAAAGTCCACCAGTCTGCTTGCATTCTCCGTGAGGGAGCCTATACCCGATATGATGGGTCTGCCGGGAGGGTTTATAACTAAGTTTTCCAATCATCATTCAACTTTACGCGACACTTTGAATACTTTCTGGCCTCTCCTCACAGAGGACCCTATTGTAGCTAAATATATAGAAAAGAAACCTCAAATCACGTTCCGCAGAGCAAAATCCCTACGTGATATCCTCACTACTAGCCATTTCAATTTAAATCCTCGTAGCCATCTTTCTTGCGGTATGTTTAGATGTGGGAGGTGTCCATTTTGCCCCCTGATCAGAACTGGTCAATCCTTTGTTCTGCCTAACTGAGAAACTTTTACCCCAAAATTCTTTGCGGACTGCGACACACGTGGCATCATCTACCTAATGACGTGCGATTGTTCAGCTTTCTATATAGGGAAAACGATCAGACAATTTAGGGCACGAATAAGGGACCACGTCTATTTCTCATCAGGGGGCAAGATGGTAACATCCATCAGTAGACACTTAGACCTCTATCATAAGTTCAATACTTCAGTGATATCGTTTATCGCATTGGATGTGATACCACCCAGTCCCCGAGGTGGAGATTGGGATAAATCCATTTTAAGAAGGGAGACTTTGTGGATAGAAAAACTCAATGCGACTTTTCCCCCTGGAATAAACGAATCGCATTCGTACAAACACTTTTTATAAACATTCTTCTACCCTGCTTTCCTTCCTTTTTTACATAACAACCTCTGCTCCTTCAAAACTGACGGTAGCATACCTCATCCCTGTCTATGAATATTCCCCCTCTATACATCATTTAATAGCGACTTTATACTATTGTGTCTTTTTCTCACATTTTTCTTTGGCTTTTTATTTTATTCCTCTTCCCCTCTAAATATACCACTTTTCCATGCTTATGTTAATTTGCTGTTTCCCTTTTCATGTCCAGTGGGATTATATGTATATATGTACTTATTTACATGAAAACTATTATCTTTGATTGATTTATTGTATGCTTTCTCTCTATATACATTATACGCTTGTCATTTCGGGACCATGCGGTAGGGGGCGCTGTGCCGGCCGTTCGGACGTTGTGCGGCCGGTGTTCTGGCGTATAGAGTCCGGGCATCACATAGTGTCCACTCCGTACTGCGCATGCGCAGTACGGAGCAGACGAAGGTTCGGAAAATCTCCGAAGCTGAACGGCGCCTGCGCCGTGAGTGGAGGTGGTAGCCCCACCATCCAAGCGGACATAGGGTTGTGAATTTTAGAGGGCCCCTCGCGGGCGAGCTTCGCTCGCCACGCTTCGCTCGCCACGCTTCGCTCACCACGCTTCGGGCTCGGCCTCGCTGCGCTCGGCTCTTTTTTATTCTAACGCTATGTCCACTTGGATAGTGGGGATAGAACCTGGACTCACGGCGCAGGCGCCATTCATCCTCGGCAATTTTCGGCATCCTTCCCCAATTCCAGATCCTAAAAGTTTGGAAGGATCTAAAACTAAAGCCAGGTGACTTGTGGATTGTTAAGAGACATTTATATATAAGGAAATGTTTGGAAACTCAATACAGCATCTATTTCACGTACACGTTTGCAAAACACGTTTGCAAAACTTGAAGGAAAAGTCACCTGGATCCACACCAGACATTGCAAAAATAACTAAATGAAAGAAATCTCTGTGTTTGATTTGTTTCCTTCTTGCGATCACAGTCTAGGGTAATTTTTGATTCAATTACTTTAATTGTAAGGGATATATATATATTTGAAAAGTAGTTTAGCCACGTTGAAGTCATATTTGTCTTTTGTATCTCTTCCATTTTATGTAGAATTGTCTGTGTTTACATGTGCTGATAAGTCAGCATACCAACAATGAAGCTAGAAGGCCATTCTGGCCACAGGAGTGTACAGCCAATACTCTGTAAATATGTCTTTGTTTTTCACAATGAAAAGTCATTTTGTAATGAAAAAAGCTGCTCAGCTATTATTTTCTCCACAATGGAGTTTTTGCCTCTTTGGCCAGGACTACCTCCACCTAAGTGTGTGGAGGTTCCAGGTTAAAGGTGATAGCAGGTATGGTTAGTGATCAAAATATTGATCAAAAGAGAGGAGACTGTAATGGAAATGTGTAGGTTCTGTATATAATTGTATTCTATTTTATATGTATTGCACAATGCCCTCACTGTGCACACGGCACTAATGATGTTTTCAGTACATGTTTTGCATTCTTTCAAGTCCTGATTAGAATTAGCCTTTCTATGTAACGCCCCTTGTTACCATAAACGTACAATTGTAACATTAATGTGATACCTATGTAATCATGTGTATAAAAACCTTCAAATGCGTCATAATAAAGGAGAACGGTTATTTGGAAAGATGCTTAGCGTATCTTTTGTGTTGGTTCCGTACTGCAGTAGTTATTATTAACCACTTGCTTACTGGGCACTTAAACACCCTTCCTGCCCAGACCAATTTTCAGCTTTCGGTGCTCTCACACTTTGAATGACAATTACTCAGTCATGTAACACTGTACCCAGATGAATTTTGTGTCCTTTTTTTCCCCACAAATAGAGCTTTCTTTTGGTGGTATTTGACCACCTCTGAGTTTTTTTTTTTTTGCGCTATAAATTAAAAAAGACAGAAAATTTGGAAAAAAACAAATTTTTATTAGTTTACAGTGGTGTGAAAAAGTGTTTGCCCCCTTCCTCATTTCCTGTTCCTTTGCATGTTTGTCACACTTAAGTGTTTCGGAACATCAAACCAATTTAAACAATAGTCAAGGACAACACAAGTAAACACAAAATGCAATTTGTAAATGAAGGTGTTTATTATTAAAGGTGAAAAAAAATCCAAACCATCATGGCCCTGTGTGAAAAAGTGATTGCCCCCCTTGTTAAAACATACTATAACTGTGGTTGCCCACACCTGAGTTCAATTTCTCTAGCCACACCCAGGCCTGATTATTGCCACACCTGTTCACAATCAAGGCATCACTTAAATAGGAGCTGCTTGACACAGTAAGGTCCATCAGAAGATCCTTAAAAGCTACACATCATGCCGAGACCCAAAGAAATTCAGGAACGCTTGAGAAAGAAAGTAATTGAGATCTATCAGTCTGGAAAGGGTTATAAAGCCATTTCCAAAGCTTTGGGAATCCAGCGAACCACAGTGAGAGCCATTATCCACAAATGGCGAAGACATGGAACAGTGGTGAACCTTCCCAGGAGTGGCCAGCCGCCCAAAATTACCCCAAGAGCGCAGCGACGACTCATCCAAGAGGTCACAAAAGACCCCACAACAACGTCCAAGGAACTGCAGGCCTCACTTGCCTCAGTTAAGGTCAGCGTTCATGCCTCAACCATCAGGAAAAGACTGGGCAAAAATGGCCTGCATGGCAGAGTTCCAAGGAAAAAACCACTGCTGAGCAAAAAGAACATCAAAGCTCGTCTCAATTTCTCCACAACACATCTTGATGATCCCCAAGACTTTTGGGACAACATTCTGTGGACCGATGAGACAAAAGTGGAACTCTTTGGAAGGTGTGTGTCCAAGTATATCTGGCGTAGAAGGAACACTGCATTTCATAAAAAGAACATTATACCAACAGTAAAATATGGTGGTGGTAGTGTGATGGTCTGGGGCTGTTTTGCTGCTTCAGGACCTGGAAGACTTGCCGTGATAAAAGGAACTATGAATTCTGCTGTCTACCAAGAGATCCTGAAGGAGAATGTCCGACCATCTGTTCGTGTACTCAAGCTGAAACGAACTTGGGTTCTGCAGCAGGACAATGATCCTAAACACACCAGCAAGTCCACCACCGAATGGCTGAAGAAAAATAAAATGAAGACTTTGGAGTGGCCTAGCCAAAGTCCTGACCTGAATCCTATTGAGATGTTGTGGTATGACCTTAAAAAGGCCGTTCATGCTCGAAAACCCTCTAATGTAACTGAATTAGGACAATTCTGCAAAGATGAGTGGGCCAAAATTCCTCCAGGACGCTGTAAAAGCCTCATTGCACGTTATCGCAAACGCTTGGTTGCAGTTGTTGCTGCTAAGGGTGGCCCAACCAGTTATTAGGTTTAGGGGGCAATCACTTTTTCACACAGGGCCATGATGGTTTGGATTTTTTTTCACCTTTAATAATAAACACCTTCATTTACAAATTGCATTTTGTGTTTACTTGTGTTGTCCTTGACTATTGTTTAAATTGGTTTGATGTTCCGAAACACTTAAGTGTGACAAACATGCAAAGGAACAGGAAATGAGGAAGGGGGCAAACACTTTTTCACACCACTGTATAACAATGGCTTGTTTTCTATCATGCTGTTTGTGTAAGAACTCCAGTTTCATGTTTCAAAAAGACAACTTTTTCCTAGCAATATTATAATAAACGATAAGAATACCCTGCAGTCATGCAGAGATGTCCATAAACCCTAAGTATTCTTCTACTTATACCCACTGCACTTACAAGGAAAAGGGGCACATAATTTCACAATCCACACATTCTGCTTTGGATTTCAAAAATAAAAATACATAAAAACAAAAGGACCAACAGTATGTATGATGGACCAGAAAGCAATCGGCCATCAAAAACTATAAAACAACTGGCTGCAGGCAGCATCTATCCATCTAACAGGGTGTGTGGATTTGATGTGATGGGTCTGTTATATTTACATTTTATTTATTATTACTCTCACATCATGGACTGCACATCAAGTTATTATCAGACTTTAAGATTTCATTTTTGTAGAAAAACTTCTTATGTATCCCATCCATCTTGACTTTGTTAAACATTATTGCAGCTGTATTCAAATTAACAACCTCATCTTAATCTTTTTTTTTTTCTTCTTTCCACTCAATAAATGTAAAATTATAAAATTGTTATCTTAATCTAAACTAATCCCATTTTTACCAATTTGCGCAATAACCTGGATTTCATTTCCAACCAAAGGTTGTCTAAATCAGTTTCAATATATCTATATTTATTAATAAAATTGTTAAACTCATATTAGCAATTAATACTCATATGATAATTTCAATATCACACACTAATATATATGCATAGTCCTTAAAGGGGGACATATTACTTAATTTTACTAAATTTCTCTCTTTTTTTTTTTTAATTCCACTATCACAGGATATTCAATTTGTGTAAGACACGGTTAAATGTAACCTTCATTTTACCATGTTTGGAAAACAGATTACAGCGAAAATGGGTGGGGACTTTGGGATTTTAGAGGCACCAATAGTATGTTCAAAAGAAAATTATTTATAATCAATCAATATTTTTTATATATAAATTTATTCCAAAAATAAAAGAACATATAGAATAGAAAAGGTTAAAAAGATTGTTTGACACAAAAAATATGTCTACACGCATAGGAAAACTACATCAGATACACATCAAGGTCCATAGGATACAGAGATTCCAATTTTATACAGGAGAACTAGTCACCCAGAGCAGAACAACATAGGTCAGTGTAGATGGGTGCTAAAGTGAGGAGCTGATGCAGGATCCACAGAAATTGCCCGACATGTTTCGCGTTATTAGAGGAACGCTTCTTCTGGGGCATGGTTAAAAACACTTCAGAATTCAAAAACAAGAGAAAAAAAGAACAACATACACGATTACAACTTACATATGACATGCAATATTTTGAACAGACCATATATGTTACTGCATACATCATACTCAAAATTGTGAAAAAAGGCATAATGTATATAGGATTACAAGAAAAGGTATACTTGTCAAAAAGGGGACCACACAGGATTTAGGGGGCTATGAGCGCCAAAACGTGTAATGGACACTGTGGGGGCATATACGTATAAATATAGATGTATACAATAATAAGGGAAAGGTTAAAAAAGAAAAAATTGGTGTTGAAAATGATACAACAGAGAATATGTAGAAAATTCAAAGGATTGGATGTCCTACCCCAAAACTTTCTGTAGGTGGCGGTGATAGTACACAATAGAGATGGTAATATACTGAAATATACTGTAATAGCTGATTCCTATAGGTAGGGCTAAAGATAAAAGTATCATCAGTATGGAGAAGATTTCCATAGATGTATATATAGGTATGTGATATAAATATACAGACACTCACCCATTAAACAGGTACAATCTATGCCAGCCAGAGAGGTGGGGGGAATACTGATGTCTTTATTTGGTTAGTTTTGTTATGCAGTGGAGTAGAGCTGCATAGATGAAGTCTGTAGAGATATAAGGTGGAATAAGGTTCTATTTGTGGGTCTATCCCACATCAGGGGGATGGGAAAGAAGGAGGGGGGAGGGGGGAAGAGGAGCAGGGAGCGAGAGGGGAAGGGAAGCAGGGATGTCCACTGAGGGAGGCTTACCTTATGTGTGTATTGGCGTGAGGAATCCGCCATACCACACATGTAGCTTCGGCAAAGGTAAAGAGGCATCTGAGGGAGACGCTGGTAATTGCGTCTCCCTATGTACGTAGATGCCCCGCCCACCGCTGTTAGACCAGAATGCCAATCCGTAAAGTGCGGTGGGCCGGCCGATGCCTCCGGGCGTGCCACGCCCCCTCAGGATGTCCACACCCCCCCACACACACGCGACTGCGTAAGCCCCAGGCGCTAGGGGGGCGGGACGTAGGGACGTGCAAAGCCTGGGGACGGAGCTAGGAAGGTGGGAGCATTGATAGAGATGCGGCCCACGTCCTCCACTCCTACTGCGCCAGAGAGCATAGAATGCCAGTGGCGCTTACTGGTCACACAACGCCTGAACGGCCGGCACAGCGCCCCCTACCGCATGGTCCCGAAATGACAAGCGTATAATGTATATAGAGAGAAAGCATACAATAAATCAAAGATAATAGTTTTCATGTAAATAAGTACAGATATACATATAATCCCACTGGACATGAAAAAGGAAACAGCAAATTAACATAAGCATGGAAAAGTGGTATATTTAGAGGGGAAGAGGAATAAAATAAAAAGCCAAAGAAAAATGTGAGAAAAAGACACAATAGTATAAAGTCGCTATTAAATGATGTATAGAGGGGGAATATTCATAGACAGGGATGAGGCATGCTACCGTCAGTTTTGAAGGAGCAGAGGTTGTTATGTAAAAAAGGAAGGAAAGCAGGGTAGAAGAATGTTTATAAAAAGGGTTTATACGAATTCGATTAGTTTATTCCAGGGGGAAAAGTCGCATTGAGTTTTTCTATCCACAAAGTCTCCCTTCTTAAAATGGATTTATCCCAATCTCCACCTCGGGGACTGGGTGGTATCACATCCAATGCGATAAACGATATCACTGAAGTATTGAACTTATGATAGAGGGCTAAGTGTCTACTGATGGATGTTACCATCTTGCCCCCTGATGAGAAATAGACGTGGTCCCTTATTCGTGCCCTAAATTGTCTGATCGTTTTCCCTATATAGAAAGCTGAACAATCGCACGTCATTAGGTAGATGACGCCACGTGTGTCGCAGTCCGCAAAGAATTTTGGGGTAAAAGTTTCTCCGTTAGGCAGAACAAAGGATTGACCAGTTCTGATCAGGGGGCAAAATGGACACCTCCCACATCTAAACATACCGCAAGAAAGACGGCTACGAGGATTTAAATTGAAATGGCTAGTAGTGAGGATATCACGTAGGGATTTTTCTCTGCGGAACGTGATTTGAGGTTTCTTTTCTATATATTTAGCTACAATAGGGTCCTCTGTGAGGAGAGGCCAGAAAGTATTCAAAGTGTCACGTAAAGTTGAATGATGATTGGAAAACTTAGTTATAAAGCGTACCCTATTTATTTGGTTCGACTATACTGAGCGTAAGGAATGCTTCGCAGCAAGGGGTCTGGGTGTGCGCTAGTGGCGTGCAGGAGGGTATTTCCCGCCGTCTCTTTGCGATAGAGACTAGAGGCGATGCAGCCACTTTCATCTTTTTTGATAGTCAAATCGAGAAAGGTGATTTGGGATGGGTGACTTTCAAAAAGTAAATTTTAAATTAAAATTGTTTGAGTTTAGTTGTGAAACAAAAGATGAAAGGTCACTGGAAGTTCCGGTCCAGACCACGAAAACATCGTCGATGTATCGGAGCCAGCAGAGGGCCTGGCTCGTATAGATCGACAAGGCTTCGCTGGAAAAAATGTCTCGTTCCCACCCCCCCAGGTACAGGTTAGCGTAAGCTGGGGCACATACAGTCCCCATAGCCACGCCCTGTACCTGGAGGAAGTGGGAATCTCCAAAAATAAAAGAGTTGTGGGTAAGGATAAACCACAAAAGATCTAATATGAACTCACAGAAATCCCAATTATGGTTTGTTTGTTCCTGAAGGAATGTGCGTGCTGTCGCGACGCCCTGCCCGTGAGGGATGCTAGAGTATAGAGCCTCCACATCAAGAGTCACGAGCAGGGCATCGGGAGGGACGACCATTCCCTCAATGTGCTTTAAAAAGTCCATAGTATCTTTGACAAAAGAAGGTAGTGCATGTACATGTGGACTTAATACAAAGTCCACCAGTCTGCTTGCATTCTCCGTGAGGGAGCCTATACCCGATATGATGGGTCTGCCGGGAGGGTTTATAACTAAGTTTTCCAATCATCATTCAACTTTACGCGACACTTTGAATACTTTCGGGCCTCTCCTCACAGAGGACCCTATTGTAGCTAAATATATAGAAAAGAAACCTCAAATCATGTTCCGCAGAGCAAAATCCCTACGTGATATCCTCACTACTAGCCATTTCAATTTAAATCCTCGTAGCCGTCTTTCTTGCGGTATGTTTAGATGTGGGAGGTGTCCATTTTGCCCCCTGATCAGAACTGGTCAATCCTTTGTTCTGCCTAACTGAGAAACTTTTACCCCAAAATTCTTTGCGGACTGCGACACACGTGGCATCATCTACCTAATGACGTGCGATTGTTCAGCTTTCTATATAGGGAAAACGATCAGACAATTTAGGGCACGAATAAGGGATCACGTCTATTTCTCATCAGGGGGCAAGATGGTAACATCCATCAGTAGACACTTAGACCTCTATCATAAGTTCAATACTTCAGTGATATCGTTTATCGCATTGGATGTGATACCACCCAGTCCCCGAGGTGGAGATTGGGATAAATCCATTTTAAGAAGGGAGACTTTGTGGATAGAAAAACTCAATGCGACTTTTCCCCCTGGAATAAACGAATCGCATTCGTACAAACACTTTTTATAAACATTCTTCTACCCTGCTTTCCTTCCTTTTTTACATAACAACCTCTGCTCCTTCAAAACTGACGGTAGCATACCTCATCCCTGTCTATGAATATTCCCCCTCTATACATCATTTAATAGCGACTTTATACTATTGTGTCTTTTTCTCACATTTTTCTTTGGCTTTTTATTTTATTCCTCTTCCCCTCTAAATATACCACTTTTCCATGCTTATGTTAATTTGCTGTTTCCTTTTTCATGTCCAGTGGGATTATATGTATATCTGTACTTATTTACATGAAAACTATTATCTTTGATTGATTTATTGTATGCTTTCTCTCTATATACATTATACGCTTGTCATTTCGGGACCATGCGGTAGGGGGCGCTGTGCCGGCCGTTCGGACGTTGTTCGGCCGGTGTTCTGGCGTATAGAGTCCGGGCATCACATAGTGTCCACTCCGTACTGCGCATGCGCCATTCATCCTCGGCAATTTTCGGAATCTGTGTTCCTGTGTACTGTGCATGCGCAGTACGCAGGGGACACTATCTGATGGAGGACGCTATTTTACAAGACACCAGTAAGCGCCACTGGCATTCTATGCTCTCTGGCGCAGTAGGAGTGGAGGACGTGGGCCGCATCTCTATCAATGCTCCCACCTTCCTAGCTCCGTCCCCAGGCTTTGCACGTCCCTACGTCCCGCCCCCCTAGCGCCTGGGGCTTACGCAGTCGCGTGTGTGTGGGGGGGTGTGGACATCCTGAGGGGGCGTGGCACGCCCGGAGGCATCTACGTACATAGGGAGACGCAATTACCAGCGTCTCCCTCAGATGCCTCTTTACCTTTGCCGAAGCTACATGTGTGGTATGGCGGATTCCTCACGCCAATACACACATAAGGTAAGCCTCCCTCAGTGGACATCCCTGCTTCCCTTCCCCTCTCGCTCCCTGCTCCTCTCCCCCCTCCCCCCTCCTTCTTTCCCATCCCCCTGATGTGGGATAGACCCACAAATAGAACCTTATTCCACCTTATATCTCTACAGACTTCGTCTATGCAGCTCTACTCCACTGCATAACAAAACTAACCAAATAAAGACATCAGTATTCCCCCCACCTCTCTGGCTGGCATAGATTGTACCTGTTTAATTGGTGAGTGTCTGTATATTTATATCACATACCTATATATACATCTATGGAAATCTTCTCCATACTGATGATACTTTTATCTTTAGCCCTACCTATAGGAATCAGCTATTACAGTATATTACAGTATATTACCATCTCTATTGTGTACTATCAGCGCCACCTACAGAAAGTTTTGGGGTAGGACATCCAATCCTTTGAATTTTCTACATATTCTCTGTTGTATCATTTTCAACACCAATTTTTTCTTTTTTAACCTTTCCCTTATTAATGTATACATCTATATTTATACGTATATGCCCTCACAGTGTCCATTACACGTTCCGGCGCTCATAGCCCCCTAAATCCTGTGTGGTCCCCTTTTTGACAAGTATACCTTTTCTTGTAATCCTATATACATTATGCCTTTTTTCACAATTTTGAGTATGAATGCAGTAACATATATGGTCTGTTCAAAATATTGCATGTCATATGTAAGTTGTATTCATGTATGTTGTTCTTTTTTTTCTCTTGTTTTTGAATTCTGAAGTGTTTTTAACCATGCCCCAGAAGAAGCGTTCCTCTAATAACGCAAAACATGTCGGGCAATTTCTGTGGATCCTGCATCAGCTCCTCACTTTAGCACCCATCTACACTGACCTATGTTGTTCTACTCTGGGTGACTAGTTCTCCTGTATAAAATTGGAATCTCTGTATCCTATGGACCTTGATGTGTATCTGATGTCGTTTTCCTATGCGTGTAGACATATTTTTTGTGTCAAACAATCTTTTTAACCTTTTCTATTCTATATGTTCTTTTATTTTTGGAATAAATTTATATATAAAAAATATTGATTGATTATAAATAATTTTCTTTTGAACATACTATTGGTGCCTCTAAAATCCCAAAGTCCCCACCCATTTTCACTGTAATCTGTTTTCCAAACATGGTAAAATGAAGGTTACATTTAACCGTGTCTTACACAAATTGAATATCCTGTGATAGTGGAATTAAAAAAAAAAAAAGAGAGAAATTTAGTAAAATTAAGTAATATGTCCCCCTTTAAGTACTATGCATATATATTAGTGTGTGATATTGAAATTATCATATGAGTATTAATTGCTAATATGAGTTTAACAATTTTATTAATAAATATAGATATATTGAAACTGATTTAGACAACCTTTGGTTGGAAATGAAATCCAGGTTATTGCGCAAATTGGTAAAAATGGGATTAGTTTAGATTAAGATAACAATTTTATAATTTTACATTTATTGAGTGGAAAGAAGAAAAAAAAAAAGATTAAGATGAGGTTGTTAATTTGAATACAGCTGCAATAATGTTTAACAAAGTCAAGATGGATGGGATACATAAGAAGTTTTTCTACAAAAATGAAATCTTAAAGTCTGATAATAACTTGATGTGCAGTCCATGATGTGAGAGTAATAATAAATAAAATGTAAATATAACAGACCCATCACATCAAATCCACACACCCTGTTAGATGGATAGTTGCTGCCTGCAGCCAGTTGTTTTATAGTTTTTGATGGCCGATTGCTTTCTGGTCCATCATACATATTGTTGGTCCTTTTGTTTTTATGTATTTTTATTTTTGAAATCCAAAGCAGAATGTGTGGATTGTGAAATTATGTGCCCCTTTTCCTTGTAAGTGCAGTGGGTATAAGTAGAAGAATACTTAGGGTTTATGGACATCTCTGCATGACTGCAGGGTATTCTTATCGTTTATTATAATATTGCTAGGAAAAAGTTGTCTTTTTGAAACATGAAACTGGAGTTCTTACACAAACAGCATGATAGAAAACAAGCCATTGTTATACAGTGGTGTGAAAAAGTGTTTGCCCCCTTCCTCATTTCCTGTTCCTTTGCATGTTTGTCACACTTAAGTGTTTCGGAACATCAAACCAATTTAAACAATAGTCAAGGACAACACAAGTAAACACAAAATGCAATTTGTAAATGAAGGTGTTTATTATTAAAGGTGAAAAAAAATCCAAACCATCATGGCCCTGTGTGAAAAAGTGATTGCCCCCTAAACCTAATAACTGGTTGGGCCACCCTTAGCAGCAACAACTGCAACCAAGCGTTTGCGATAACGTGCAATGAGGCTTTTACAGCGTCCTGGAGGAATTTTGGCCCACTCATCTTTGCAGAATTGTCCTAATTCAGTTACATTAGAGGGTTTTCGAGCATGAACGGCCTTTTTAAGGTCATACCACAACATCTTAATAGGATTCAGGTCAGGACTTTGGCTAGGCCACTCCAAAGTCTTCATTTTGTTTTTCTTCAGCCATTCGGTGGTGGACTTGCTGGTGTGTTTAGGATCATTGTCCTGCTGCAGAACCCAAGTTCGTTTCAGCTTGAGTACACGAACAGATGGTCGGACATTCTCCTTCAGGATCTCTTGGTAGACAGCAGAATTCATAGTTCTTTTTATCACGGCAAGTCTTCCAGGTCCTGAAGCAGCAAAACAGCCCCAGACCATCACACTACCACCACCATATTTTACTGTTGGTATAATGTTCTTTTTATGAAATGCAGTGTTCCTTCTACGCCAGATATACTTGGACACACACCTTCCAAAGAGTTCCACTTTTGTCTCATCGGTCCACAGAATGTTGTCCCAAAAGTCTTGGGGATCATCAAGATGTGTTGTGGAGAAATTGAGACGAGCTTTGATGTTCTTTTTGCTCAGCAGTGGTTTTCTCCTTGGAACTCTGCCATGCAGGCCATTTTTGCCCAGTCTTTTCCTGATGGTGGAGGCATGAACGCTGACCTTAACTGAGGCAAGTGAGGCCTGCAGTTCCTTGGACGTTGTTGTGGGGTCTTTTGTGACCTCTTGGATGAGTCGTCTCTGCGCTCTTGGGGTAATTTTGGGCGGCCGGCCACTCCTGGGAAGGTTCACCACTGTTCCATGTCTTCGCCATTTGTGGATAATGGCTCTCACTGTGGTTCGCTGGATTCCCAAAGCTTTGGAAATGGTTTTATAACCCTTTCCAGACTGATAGATCTCAATTACTTTCTTTCTCAATTGTTCCTGAATTTCTTTGGGTCTCGGCATGATGTGTAACTTTTAAGGATCTTCTGGTGGACCTTACTGTGTCAAGCAGCTCCTATTTAAGTGATGCCTTGATTGTGAACAGGTGTGGCAATAATCAGGCCTGGGTGTGGCTAGAGAAATTGAACTCAGGTGTGGACAACCACAGTTATAGTATGTTTTAACAAGGGGGGCAATCACTTTTTCACACAGGGCCATGATGGTTTGGATTTTTTTTCACCTTTAATAATAAACACCTTCATTTACAAATTGAATTTTGTGTTTACTTGTGTTGTCCTTGACCATTGTTTAAATTGGTTTGATGTTCCGAAAACACTTAAGTGTGACAAACATGCAAAGGAACAGGAAATGAGGAAGGGGGCAAACACTTTTTCGCACCACTGTATTTATGCAAGCTGGACCCAGTAATGAGGGGTTCACCCCGATATATCAGAGCTGTAGCTTTTATGCAAAGGTGCTATAAAGCCCCGTACACACGAGAGGACTTATGTCCGACAGACTTCCGAAGGAGTTCTGCTGGAGTTCTGCCGGAGTTCCGTCAGAGTTCTGATGGACTTTTCGACTGAGCGGACTTGGCCACACACAATCACACCAAACTCTGACGGATTCGAACGTGATGACGTACGATTCGACTCGAATAAGGAAGTTCATAGCCAGTAGCCAATAGCTGCCCTAGCGTCGGTTTTAGTCCATCGGAATAGCATACACACGAGCGAATTTTTTGGTAGGAACTGGGTCCGGCGGAGTTCCGTCGGAAAAATTTTAAGCATGTTCCATTTTCTAAAGTCTGTCAGACTTTTGCGAATCAAAAGTCCGTTGCAGCCCACACACGATCGAATAGTCTGACGGAATCATTCCGTCTGACTTTGGATGTTGAAAAGTCCGCTCGTGTGTACGGGGCTTTAGAGTTACAGACATTATTTAGTCAAATATTTAATTTCTAATGGTCCGACATTCTGCACAGCAAATATATAGCTAACTAAATGTTTGTCTAATGAAAGGTTCAAAATATGAATTTGTGTTGTTTGTTTATGTACAAATCTAACAATGAAAAATGTGTACATTTGAATCCAGCCACCGTTTTGCCTCTATTGGAGGAGTCTGGAGACAAAGAAAAACCACATGTGTTAAATTGATGACATAGGAATCAGCTGCTGTAAGCCCAGTGCAGGACACACTCCCTGAAGACCCAAGTATTTACTTTTTTGAAGTGTTATTCTCGGTTTTATACTGAGGATGAAGTTTATCACCCAGAGGGATTCTCTGTATTCAGAGTCATTGGATCCTTTTTCCCCAGCTCAAGAAGCAGAGCTCCATGTTTTAGCAAAGCATGTGAGCTATAAAAAGAGTGGATATTTATATAGATAGTCGAGATATAGAGAGCTTTTGGTTCCATTTGAAGGGCCAGAAGCTTGTTTTTACTTTGGCGGGTAAACCTATTAAGCACGCCAAGTTAATTTGATCGGCTGTTTTCAGCCTTCCAGGTTCTTGCTGAGGTAGCCATACTAACATAAGAAATCACACATGGAAGCAGACCAGGTGACTCTAAGGATGCTGCATTTACAGCCCCGGACACTTGCTGGGTCTGTGCAATTCACAGATTCCACCCCAGTTCTGGCCCAGTATAGCTGGGATTAATAATTCAACTTTAAGGACCCCAGAATGAGAAGAACAAGTGGTCCACAGAGGGCAACTTCTTACGAAACAAGAGTTTGGAAAAGGTGATCATTTATGTTTGCCAGTGACTCTTTTCCCTTCAGCTTGACACATGGACTATGTCATCAGTCACAAGCAGTTATGGCTGCCTTAGTAAATGAGCGTGGGATAGAGCCAGGGTTTACCACAGTTTGTTTTTATAACATACCCCTTCTTGTTTTACCTGTTACCAAAGGTGTTACCAAAAGCTGAACATCCCTTCCAGAGATAAAAAGATATATCCAGATGCCCAAGTCAGGATCTTACGAGTATGTATTTTGTTTGTATGGACATGTTTTCTGGATGTCCAGTGGCAAATGCTACTGCAAAGGCCACAGTAAAAAGTGTTATCAGAAGTAGTTTTTAAGTACAGAGTGCAAAATCTACAGAGAGTAACAGAGGAAATCATTTTTTATATGAGAGTCCTTACTAGAAGTTTTGAGGTTTTATTTTTACACCCCCTACTGTCTACAATGTAGCGGACAAAGTAGAGCAAGAAACTAGAAAACTTTTGCCTGAATATTTTATTATATTTTATCAAGCCCCTAAGTGGATGTTGGACTCTCTCCCTATCGGACTTGGTTTGGGGGTGTGTTACTCACTTGCTTATATTTTGTCTCAGCAGCTGAAGATCTCCATTCGGATCTCACAGAGAATGTTGCTGATCTTTTAAGGTTTTTGACAAACTCATTTATGTGTTTTCTCCCCAATTCCAGATCCTAAAAGTTTGGAAGGATCTAAAACTAAAGCCAGGTGACTTGTGGATTGTTAAGAGACATTTATATATAAGGAAATGTTTGGAAACTCAATACAACATCTATTTCACGTACACGTTTGCAAAACACGTTTGCAAAACTTGAAGGAAAAGTCACCTGGATCCACACCAGACATTGCAAAAATAACTAAATGAAAGAAATCTCTGTGTTTGATTTGTTTCCTTCTTGCGATCACAGTCTAGGGTAATTTTTGATTCAATTACTTTAATTGTAAGGGATATATATATTTGAAAAGTAGTTTAGCCACGTTGAAGTCATATTTGTCTTTTGTATCTCTTCCATTTTATGTAGAATTGTCTGTGTTTACATGTGCTGATAAGTCAGCATACCAACAATGAAGCTAGAAGGCCATTCTGGCCACAGGAGTGTACAGCCAATACTCTGTAAATATGTCTTTGTTTTTCACAATGAAAAGTCATTTTGTAATGAAAAAAGCTGCTCAGCTATTATTTTCTCCACAATGGAGTTTTTGCCTCTTTGGCCAGGACTACCTCCACCTAAGTGTGTGGAGGTTCCAGGTTAAAGGTGATAGCAGATATGGTTAGTGATCAAAATATTGATCAAAAGAGAGGAGACTGTAATGGAAATGTGTAGGTTCTGTATATAATTGTATTCTATTTTATATGTATTGCACAATGCCCTCACTGTGCACACGGCACTAATGATGTTTTCAGTACATGTTTTGCATTCTTTCAAGTCCTGATTAGAATTAGCCTTTCTATGTAACGCCCCTTGTTACCATAAACGTACAATTGTAACATTAATGTGATACCTATGTAATCATGTGTATAAAAACCTTCAAATGCGTCATAATAAAGGAGAACGGTTATTTGGAAAGATGCTTAGCGTATCTTTTGTGTTGGTTCCGTACTGCAGTAGTTATTATTAACCACTTGCTTACTGGGCACTTAAACACCCTTCCTGCCCAGACCAATTTTCAGCTTTCGGTGCTCTCACACTTTGAATGACAATTACTCAGTCATGTAACACTGTATCCAAATGAATTTTGTGTCCTTTTTTTCCCACAAATAGAGCTTTCTTTTGGTGGTATTTGACCACCTCTGAGTTTTTTATTTTTTGCGCTATAATTTAAAAAATACAGAAAATTTGGAAAAAAACGAATTTTTATTAGTTTACAGTGGTGTGAAAAAGTGTTTGCCCCCTTCCTCATTTCCTGTTCCTTTGCATGTTTGTCACACTTAAGTGTTTCGGAACATCAAACCAATTTAAACAATAGTCAAGGACAACACAAGTAAACACAAAATGCAATTTGTAAATGAAGGTGTTTATTATTAAAGGTGAAAAAAAATCCAAACCATCATGGCCCTGTGTGAAAAAGTGATTGCCCCCCTTGTTAAAACATACTATAACTGTGGTTGTCCACACCTGAGTTCAATTTCTCTAGCCACACCCAGGCCTGATTATTGCCACACCTGTTCACAATCAAGGCATCACTTAAATAGGAGCTGCTTGACACAGTAAGGTCCATCAGAAGATCCTTAAAAGCTACACATCATGCCGAGACCCAAAGAAATTCAGGAACGATTGAGAAAGAAAGTAATTGAGATCTATCAGTCTGGAAAGGGTTATAAAGCCATTTCCAAAGCTTTGGGAATCCAGCGAACCACAGTGAGAGCCATTATCCACAAATGGCGAAGACATGGAACAGTGGTGAACCTTCCCAGGAGTGGCCAGCCGCCAAAAATTACCCCAAGAGCGCAGCGACGACTCATCCAAGAGGTCACAAAAGACCCCACAACAACGTCCAAGGAACTGCAGGCCTCACTTGCCTCAGTTAAGGTCAGCGTTCATGCCTCCACCATCAGGAAAAGACTGGGCAAAAATGGCCTGCATGGCAGAGTTCCAAGGAGAAAACCACTGCTGAGCAAAAAGAACATCAAAGCTCGTCTCAATTTCTCCACAACACATCTTGATGATCCCCAAGACTTTTGGGACAACATTCTGTGGACCGATGAGACAAAAGTGGAACTCTTTGGAAGGTGTGTGTCCAAGTATATCTGGCGTAGAAGGAACACTGCATTTCATAAAAAGAACATTATACCAACAGTAAAATATGGTGGTGGTAGTGTGATGGTCTGGGGCTGTTTTGCTGCTTCAGGACCTGGAAGACTTGCCGTGATAAAAGGAACTGTGAATTCTGCTGTCTACCAAGAGATCCTGAAGGAGAATGTCCGACCATCTGTTCGTGTACTCAAGCTGAAACGAACTTGGGTTCTGCAGCAGGACAATGATCCTAAACACACCAGCAAGTCCACCACCGAATGGCTGAAGAAAAACAAAATGAAGACTTTGGAGTGGCCTAGCCAAAGTCCTGACCTGAATCCTATTGAGATGTTGTGGTATGACCTTAAAAAGGCCGTTCATGCTCGAAAACCCTCTAATGTAACTGAATTAGGACAATTCTGCAAAGATGAGTGGGCCAAAATTCCTCCAGGATGCTGTAAAAGCCTCATTGCACGTTATCGTAAACGCTTGGTTGCAGTTGTTGCTGCTAAGGGTGGCCCAACCAGTTATTAGGTTTAGGGGGCAATCACTTTTTCACACAGGGCCATGATGGTTTGGATTTTTTTTCACCTTTAATAATAAACACCTTCATTTACAAATTGCATTTTGTGTTTACTTGTGTTGTCCTTGACTATTGTTTAAATTGGTTTGATGTTCCGAAACACTTAAGTGTGACAAACATGCAAAGGAACAGGAAATGAGGAAGGGGGCAAACACTTTTTCACACCACTGTATGTGATAAAATTTTGCAAAGTATTAATTTTTTTCATAAATTTTGGCCACAATTTATACTGCTACATATCTTTGGTAAAAATAACCCAAATTAGTGGATATTATTTGGTCTTTGTGAAAGTTAGAGAGTCCACAAGCTGTGGTGCAAATCATAAAAAAATTGATCACACCTGATGCACTGGTGGCCTATCTCATTTCTTGCGACCAGAACAAGCCAGGAAAGTACAATTACCCCCCAAATAACCCCTTTTTTGATTCCAAGGTATTTACTAAGATGCATGGTGAGGTTTTTGATGTTGTCATTTTTTTCCCACAATTCTTTGCAAAATTAAGATTTTTCTTTTTTTTTTTTTCTCACAAAATTTTCAATGTAATAGGTTATTTCTCTCACATGGCATGTGTATACCACAAATGACACCCCAAAATACGTTCTGCTACTCCTTCTGAGTATTACAATACCAAATGTGTGAGACTTTTACACAGCCTGGCCACATACAGAGGCCCAATATTGAAATAGCACCATCAGGCGTTCTAGGAGCATAAATTACACATCTCATTTCTCAACCACCTATTACATTTTTGAAGGCCCTGGAGCACCAGAACAATGGAAACGCCCACAAAGTGACCCCATTTTGGAAAGCTAACACCCCAACGTATAATCTATGAGGCATAATGAGTCTTTTGAATGATTCATTTTTTTCCAGACGTTTTGGGAAAATGTGGAAGAAAATGAAAACGCATTTTTTTTTTTACGTCCATTTATAAGATATTTCCAACACATAGCATGTACATAGCAAAAATGACACCCCAAAATATGTTCTGCTACTCCTCCTGAGTATGGCAATACCAAATGTGGAGACTTTTACACAGCCTGGCCACATACAGAGGCCCAATATTGAAATAGCACCATCAGGTGTTCTAGGAGCATGAATTACACATCTCATTTCTCAACCACCTATTACATTTTTGAAGGCCCTGGAGAACCAGGACAATGGAAACGCCCTCAAAGTGACCCCATTTTGGAAAGCTAACACCCCAACGTATAATCTATGAGGCATAATGAGTCTTTTGAATGATTCATTTTTTTCCAGACGTTTTGGGAAAATGTGGAAGAAAATGAAAACGCATTTTTTTTTTTACGTCCATTTATAAGATATTTCCAACACATAGCATGTACATAGCAAAAATGACACCCCGAAATATGTTCTGCTACTCCTCCTGAGTATGGCAATACCAAATGTGGAGACTTTTACACAGCTTGGCCACATACAGAGGCAAAAACATGCAAGGAACACCATCAGGTGTTCCAGGGACACATAGCATGCACATACCAAGAATTACACCCCAAAATTCTGCTGAGCAAAGAGTAAACAAAAGATTACCTGTGGTTTTAGCAGCGAAGTTGTCCACAGGATGATAGCACTTGTCCAGGCAGCAGGCAGGGACTTGGTCAGCAAAAGCGAACACAATTTTCCAGGAAACAGGCAGGTATACTGTCCATAGTCAATATAGGCAGCAGGCAGGGATACTGTCCATATACAGTCCAAGGTCAGTGCAGGCAGAGATTGTCAGCAGTGCCAAAATATTGGTCCTGGTAGTAGGCAGGAACATGGTCCATCCATGTCGTGTGGTCAGTTCATGCGACAGGCAGAGGCATGATAGTATAGGTCCTACAGGCAGCAGGCAGAAGTAGGGCCTCGTTCAGGACAGAATGGGGATAGGGGTAGAGGCTTCTCCCACCCAAATCTCTTTGAAGCCTCTGAGTCTCCAGACCCTAATTTAGGAATGAGAAAACAAATGAAATTGTCTTCTTCATCCAGAAAAACAATTCTGGAGCCCCTCACATATGTGAGACCCCTGTTATGAATCCCACTAGTCCACTGAGAGGGTACAAGATCAGTCCAAGAGGCAGGCAAGAGGCATGGTCAAACAGTCCAGGGTCAGTTCCAGATCAGGCAGAGGCACAATGATAAGTGGTGTCTCTTCTCAATCCTCGTTTGCTGCACACCCGACATTTTTTCTGATGTCTTCGGCCTGTTGGTCTGAGAGGGATTTTATCAGGAAAGTGGCGTTCAGAGAGTCTGCTAATTACATCAGATCAAATGTTTTCCGGTGGGCCGGGGTATATAAGGGCAGTGACGTTTTCCTCCTGGTAGCCAAGGAAGGGTATGGGTCTTTCTGTGGATTTTCGATAGATTACATACGTGTTGTATATGGCCAAATTAAAGAAATAAATTAAAAAAATTTTATACCACTTGTATGTTCTTCTTGTGGCAAGGTAGGGTTCGAGCATATGGTCGTTCAAGTCGACACCCCCCATGAACATGTTGTACTCATGAATACAAGTTGGTTTTGGTATTGGGCCATTCCTCCTGGTAATCTCAACGAATGTATTGTTGTGGATCGAAGAAAGCATGTACACATCCCTTCTGTTCCTCCACTTCACAGCCAAAATGTCCTCGTTCCGTAAACTCGCCGCTTCGCCTTTTCTTAACTTTTTGTTGACAAGGCTTTAAGGAAAGCCCTTCTGGTTCATCCTTACGGTGCCACATGCTGGAGTTTTCTTTCTATGGAGGTTGCGGAACAGGGGTAAACTTGTGTAAAAATTATCCACATAGATATGGTAGCCTTTCTCCAGGAGTGGGTTTATGAGTTCCCAACAACTTTCCCAATTTTCGATGTATTCGGGGCAATTAGGGGGATGTAGCTGGGTGTCCTTCCCTTCGTATACCATGAAGGAATATGTATACCCTGTGGCTCGGTCACACAATTTATACATTTTCACCCCATAGCGGGCCCTTTTGGAGGGAATAAATTGTTTTAGGCCCAGCCTGCCAGAAAATTTGATCAGGGACTCATCCACACATATGTGTTGGTCTGGGGTAAACAACTGGGGGAAGATCTGCAATAATAATAATTTATTAGCGGCTGAATTTTGTAAAGTTTATCAAAATTTGGGTCATTTCAGGGAAGGCACTGGGTGTTGTCGTTAAAGTGTAGGAATCTCATTATCATGAGATATCTGGTCCGGGGCATTATTGAGGAAAAGTTGGGCATGTGATAGATGGGGCGGGATGACCAATATGCACGTATTTAATTTTTTCTGTTTAGTCCCATACAAAATGTGAGGCCTAAAATTTTTTTAAACTCCTCCACTGTTAGGGCTCTCCACTCGTAGGGACGGGCATAAGAGGACATAGGGTTGCTTTCAATAAATTGTTGGGCATATAGGTTGGACTGGACCACAATTGATTCAAGCATGTCCTCTGTAAAAATTAAGTGGAAAAAGTCCATCAGGGAAAAATTGTGTGTGTCCACCTGGACTCCTGGTTTGGCAGTGAAAGGGGGAATGTTAGCTTCTCCTGAGTTAGGAGGAAGCCACAAGGGGTTCTGGAGGGAATAGCGAAGGCTGGCATGGGACCTAATCCTTTGGGGCTGAGTTGACACACTGGTACTTGGTCTTTGCCAAGGTACTGTGGTGCTGGTGGATGCCACTGCGTTGCCGGTGGATGGTTAGGCGGTGCTGGTGGATGGTACCGCCTCCTCACCAGTACGCCTTCGTCTGACGGGCGGACTCTCATCTTCCTCCTCTGAGGCTGTCATTGTACCTCTGCTGAGGACAGGCTTGTTGTCCACGTCAGACTCAGAATCTGAATATGAGGAGGAATCCGAAGCGGAGAGCTCCCCGTTGCTCTCGTCGGCTGCAAGAATATCGTATGCCTCCTCGGCTAAATATAACCTTTGTGACATTTTTATTGATCACAAATTGCACTAACAGGTGACACTGATGTGGCAGATGACACTGACAGGTGACGCTGATGTGGCAGATGACACTGACAGGTGACGCTGATGTGGCAAGTGACACTAGCAGGTGACACTAACAGCACTGATCACAGGTGACACTGACGTGGCAGGTGGCACTGACGACATGTGGCACTGACAACACGTGGCACTGACAACACGTGGTACTGGCAGATGGCACTGGAGGCAGATGGCGCTGGCAGATTACTCTGACAGATGGGGCTGACAGATGGCGCTGACAGATGACGCTGGCAGATGTCGCTGACAGATGTCGTTGGCAGATGTCACTGACAGATGTCACTGGCAGATGTCGCTGGCAGATGGCACTGGCAGATGGCACTGGGGCTGGCAGATGGCACTGGCTGATGGCACTGCCACTGGCAGATGGTGCTGGCAGATGGCGCTGACAGATGGCACTGACAGATGGCACTGGCTAATTGCTCTGGCAGATGGGGCTGGCAGATGGCACTGGCAGATGGCATTGGCAGATGGCACTGGGGCTGACAGATGGCACTGGGGCTGACAGATTTTATACACTGTAACAATTTTTCACTCACAGATCCTCTCTCTCCTCACACGCTGTCTCTGTGTGAGGAGAGAGAGACAGGGCAATGAGAGATGATCTCATATGTCATGCTGTAAACGGCCGCTTTGATTGGCGGTTTACAGCGATCTGTGTTTGCCTGTCTCCGGGGGACACGGCAAACACAAAACTTCCCTGATGCGCGCCCGGGGGTGAGTTTATTTAATGGTGTGCAGCCCTATCAGTGCAGCTTATTAGTGCCCATCCGTGAGTGCCCTCTATCAGTGACCGTTACTGCTGCCTATCAGTGCCCATCAGTGCTGCCTTATTAGTGCAGCCTCATCAGTGGCCATCAGTGAAGCCTCACCAGGGCACATCAGTGCAGCCTCATCAGTGCCAAGCAGCGCAGCCTATCAGTGCTCATCAGTGCAGCCTCATTAGCACTCATCAGTGCACATCAGTGAAGAAGAAAATTACTTATTTGCAAAATTTTATAAAAGAAACAAAGACATTTTTATTTTTATTTTTTATATTTGGTCTTTTTTTGTTTAGCAAGAATTAAAAAAAAACTAGTGGTGATTAAATACCACCATAAGAAAGCTCTGTCTCAAAAAAATGATAAAACATTTTGTAGCACTAACCCCCGAAGGAGCTGCTGGATAGATTTGGGCCGCCCTCTTCTTCCGACTTCGGGGGTCTTGTCCCCCTGTTCGGTTCTTCTTGCCGGGCCATCGTGCCTTCTTCTAGCTCTTTTACAAGCGGTGGCCCGGTCTTCTGTCGCCGCTGCCGCCGTTGTCTTCTCTTCTTCTCTTCTCCTCTTCTCATCTTCTGGAGATGTGGCCTCTTTGCTGTCTCTGGTCACAATGACAGAGACGAGGCGTGCGGCGACTTATATAGGGACATCACCGGATGATGTCCCTGTCCATTATGATGTCACAGTCCCAGCATCCTCATTCACATAGGGTGGGGGGCCGGGATCCGAGGGACCCCTTATTAAAGGGGGCTCCCAGATTCCGATAAGCCCCCCGCCCGTAGACCCCAATGACCAGGGTTGTCGGGAAGAGGCCATTGTCCTCATAAACATGGGGACAAGGTGCTTTGGGGTGGGGGACTGCACGGCCCCTCTTCCCCAAGGCACCCCCCCATGTTGAGGGCACGTGGCCTGGTACGGCTCAGAAGGGGGGGCGCTCGCTCGTCCCTACCCCCTTTCCTGGCCGGCCGGGTAGCGTGCTCGGATAAGAGTCTGATATGGACCTAGCGGCGGACCCCCACGCTGATTTTTTGGCGTAGGCATTTCCCTTTAAGTCCATACCAGGTGACGGGGCCAGCGACGCCTCCTTCGCTAGCCCCGGCTACCTGGAGACGTGCTCAAAATGAGCGGGCTTTTCTCCAGGCGGGAAAAGTCCATTCATTTCAAAAGTACGGCGGACTGGCACACACGCGGCCGTATTGTCTGACGAAATGCGAGTCCGGCGGACAGATTGGAGTGCAAAAATACTTTTAGTCCGCCGGACTTTTGGGTAAAAAAAAGTTCGCTGGAGCCTACACACGGGTGGATTGTCTGGCGGACTTGAGTCCGCCCGACTTTTGCACCGGATTGTTTGATCGTGTGTACAAGGCATTAGTGTCAAAGTCAAAATATTGAAGAACTTGCTTACTTTGACTGCATCCAGAGAATAGCAATTCGCAACTGGATGATCACTCAGGTTGGACAGTCCCTCTCTCACAAGGCCTAGCAGCCAACAAGGTTCTTACTCAGGAACAAGTCTCTGCCACAGATGTTATTGTAGAATGTACAAAATAATGTCTCTGCCACAGACGTTGTTGTAGAACACGTAGGGAAACTAAGCTTGATGAACACTCGTAAGATACCTGGATCTTTCAGCCAGCTTGGCGATATCCACAAGACCGGATTCTCTTGGGTACTTCAGCCCTTCCAGGCTCTTACTAAGAAACCAACCCGTACGTGGTCTTCTTCTGAAGGGTCCTCCCCTGGAATGCTTGAAGTCACTGGTTCTCTCCCAAACCGGAGACGGCACCCAACCACCTCAGAATCATTCTTTAGTTTCCATGCCTCGGGCTAACCAGCCCAGAGACATCAAAATCGGGTGGATCCGCAACCCAAGCCATAGCCTTCCTGGGGGCTGGTCAGGAGAACTAGGACCATGAAGTCAGTACATTATTCTGGACCGGAACCCCGAACCATGTGACGTCTGCATCTTAAATACCCTCTCCCAGAAAGCACAGCGAGAGCGCCACTCCCACTGGGCGGGCTCCAAGAGAGTAACTCAAGCACCTAACCAGACCATAGTTCAATGCCTGCCAGAAGAGACAGTGCCCCCTGTGGCCAGGCTTAACATCTCACAGTCAAGTCAGACTGATGCGGAAGTCTAATTTAGACAATTGTACCCAAACCAAACTGCAGTTTAGGCATAACTTTAACTTTGAAAACGCATAGCGCATGCTCTTTAGGAGCCGCCGCTACAATTTCATATGCATACAGACCACGCATTTGACCTTCAAAGTGTGAGAGTGCTGAAAGAGAAATTCTAGGGAGCAGCAGCTGGTGAAAACATCAGCGCATGCGCTCTGAAGGAAAGGCTTACCTGTGCCGTTCCTTTAGAACGGTGATGGTGAACCTTGGCACCACAGATGTTTTGGAAGTACATTTCCTATAACGCTCATTCACTCTGCAGTGTAGTTGAGCATCATGGGAAATGTAGTTCCAAAACATCTGTGGTGCCAAAGTTCACCATCACTGCTTCAGAGCTATGTGCCATGGGCTGAGACTCCCGCACGTGTGACATCATCGCAGCTTGGCCATTCAGGCTGTGACAGGGTGGATGGGGGAATCGGTTGACTATTCATGATTTGTGATAGCTTGTGGGGGCTGAACGAGATTAATCTAAATGTGTATGGCTGGCTTCACTAACTATGTAGTGTGAATAATAGCACAGAGTTGTATTTTAAATACATATTAGTAGCCCTTTCGCTTAAAACATCCGATATACAATTTGAGATGGGTAATATAAAGTTATAGTAGTTATTGAAAGTCCTCTGCAGTAAATCCAGCTTCATTTCTTAATGATTTTAAACCATTGCATACCTTATGAACACAATTACTCTTGCAAATACATTATTTTAAAGACGTTTAAAATAGTGCAAAAATGAAATTATTCTTTGGCAAGACTAAACCTCCAAATAAACTCTCGTATCACTGTAATATCTGAAATGTAAGAGCATTTGTAAATCTGTTTCACCCAGTAAATTGCCTACAAATGGCCAGCTCTTAGTTGTAGTTCTAAAAATGTAAATCTGCTCATTGTTACATATAGTGAGTTGATAATCATCACCTATGATGATGATTATCGTATTGCTAGGAGATCACAACAAGGGACTAAATCAGCAAATAATTGCCAGCTTTTTTCGAAGTCACTGCATGGGGAGCAATTAGGTTGGGTCCCTCAGGAAGTGTACATATGATTTTGCTAGAAGGTAAATGATGTGACTAAAACTACATCAACAAAGAGGCAGCACTTGAGAGGGGTCAGCGGGATCATGGCAAGTTTTTTTTGTTTACAAACAATTTTTATTATGAAAAAGGTCAAGATATATAAAAAATTACAATGATGGAGCAGGTATATATACAAATATCTTTAACAGTGAGCATTGTACAGGAAATGCATATGGTTATAATCAGGCCAATCAAGAGTAATGTAGCGGAGAGAAGACAAAAAACGACAATTGCATATATGTTGAGAAGAAGAGTTAAAATTATTGTTTTTGTTTTTTTAAACCAGAGAGGAGGTACTGTATCCCAGAGAATCCATTTTTTTTATAAAGGGGCATAGAATCATATAACGTGTTGTGAATTCTCTCAGAAAGTTTGATGTTCGTCATGCGGTTAAGAATTTGTGGCCAATGTACCGTATTGAAGCGCCAATTAAAGGCTATGGCCCAATGAATGGCACTGAGGAATGTGTGGATCAGCCTTGTGCTAGTCATTGGATTGTCCTGTATAGGGGAGAATAGAAGACAGATTTGGGGTGTAAGGCCGCGTACACACGCGGGGACTGTTCGGCCAACTTTGTCCGTCAAACAGTTTCGGCAAACAGTCCGCTCAAAATTAGCATGGACGGACATGGCCACACACGACGGACGAACAGTTTGCTGAAACCGTGCGCGATGACGTGAACGGCACGTACGGCGGGACGAAAAATACGACGTCCTATACACTGCATTATAACTTTCGGCGTGTAAAGCCTTTCTGAGCATGCGCGGAACTTAGTTTGTCGAACAAGCCTACACACGAGGGAACTGTTCGCTGAAACAAGGTTTCAGCGGACAGTTTTTCAGAAATTCCGAAAAACCTTGTTCAGCGGACTGTTCGCTGAAACTGTCCGCTGAACGCCCACACACGGGCGGACTGTCCGCCGAAACACTGTTCAGCGGACAAAGTTGGCCGAACAGTCCCCGCGTGTGTACGCGGCCTTAGAGAAATTTTTCTACCAGATATTTTTTCTATTATTATTCTAGCCTTATGCCAAGTGCTTTTTATGTGGGGACTAGGGATGAGCCGAACACCCCCTGGTTCGGTTCGCACCAGAACTTTCAAACGGACCCCAAATTCGTACGAACGTTAGAACCCCATTGAAGTCTATGGGACTCGAACGTTCGAAATTAAAAGTGCTAATTTTAACGGCTAATATGCAAGATACTGTCCTAAAATGGGTTTGGGGACCTGGCTCCTGCCCCAGGGGACATGGGTCAATGCCTAAAATTTTTAAAAAAATGTCCGTTTTGGCTGGAGAACTGATTTTAATGACGATTAAGGTGAAAAAAAAAAGTGAAATATTCCTTTAAATATCGTGCCTGTGGGGTGTCTATAGTATGCCTATGAAGTGCCACGTGTTTCCTGTGTTTAGAACAGTCCCTGCACAAAATGACATTTAACGGAATTAACGTCATTTAAAACTGCTTGCGGTTTTAATGTTATATCTGGTTCCTGCAATATGGTTGAAAATCATTGAGAAAAATGGCATGGGTAGCCCTCCCTGCCCATTACCAGCCCCTTTGGGTCTTGTACGGATATTAAGGGGAACCCCGTACCCATATTAAAAAAAGGAAATACGTGTGGCCCCCAGGCCCTATATACTCAGAACAGCAGTATACAGGCGGTGCAAACAAGACAGGGACTGTGTAGGTTTGTTGTGTTAAGTAGAATCTGTTTGTAATTTTCAACTGGTACATTTTTAAAGTGTAGCTCCAGTCAAAAAAACAATTTTTAAGCTTTTTGGAAAACTTAGGGAAGGGTTATCACCCCTGTATAATTTGTTTTGCCGTCCGTCTTTTTTCATCTCACTTGCTGTTGTCTCCTTCCGTTTGCAAGTAGGAGATGTTTGTAAGTTTGACGTTTGAAAGTAGGGGCCTGCCCTATATGCTCTGCAGAAATGGCGGAACAAGGTGTTGGTGTTGCCACAACATTGTAAGCCCTCAAAGTGACTCTTGGTGGGCGCTGGAGCGACTATATCAAGAATTGTAATTACATGCCATTGTTGAACAGTGGTAGATAATTGGGCCTTTGGTGGTTGTGGTGCTGGTGCCACAACACTATAAGTCCTCACAGTTACTCTGGGTGGGCACAGGAACGGGCCCTCCTGTGAAATATTATTATATCAAGAATTGTAATTACATGTCCCTGTTAAACAGGGGCTGAAAAATTGGGCTGCTGGCACTGGTGCTGGTGCCACAACACTGCAACCTCTCCCATATACTCTAGTTTTAGTGCAGGAATTAGCCCTGCTACAAAGCATTGCATCAAAAATTGTAATTAAACACCCCTGTTAAACAGGGGCAGAAAAATTGGGCCTTAGGCACTGGTGCCACGACACTGCAACCTCTCCCATATACTCTAGTTTTAGTGCAGGAATTAGCCCTGCTGCAAAGCATTGCATCAAAAATTGTAATTAAACGCCCCTGTTAAACAGGGGCAGAAAAATTGGGCTGATGGCATCACCCAGAACCAAAAATGTTCTTCCAACATATCAGCGGATATCCTACCACTGACTGCAAGCTCTATTTAAAACGAGCAAGATAGCTAGCTATATAGATGGATATAGCGGTGTATACTGGGTTCAGAGCACGCAGACAGCACGCACAATCTCCTACCACTGACTGCAAGCTCTATTTAAAACGAGCAAGATAGTTAGCT
The DNA here is from genome assembly GCF_037356315.1 of Lithobates pipiens. Lineage (NCBI taxonomy): Eukaryota > Metazoa > Chordata > Amphibia > Anura > Ranidae > Lithobates > Lithobates pipiens. Next base: position 564,377,920 of record NW_027507748.1, read on the forward strand.
ATATAGATGGATATAGCGGTGTATACTGGGTTCAGAGCACGCAGACAGCACGCACAATCTCCTACCACTGACTGCAAGCTCTATTAAAAAAGAGAAATATAGCTAGCTATATAGGTGGATATAGCGGTGTATACTGAGGTTAGGGAACGCAGACAACAACCACTACAGAAGAGCAAGAACGAAAAATCGGCCGATAACGATCGGTGTATACTGTGTTGAAGGTGCATAGAACACCCACTAACTCCTACAGACGCCAACACACTACACAAGGGCGCCGCGCTGGCGGCCTTATATAGTGTGGGGCGTGTACTACACAGCCTGAGCTATGATTGGCCATAGGCATCCTGCCTGTGGCCAATCATGGCTCTCCTCGCTGCCAGCGCTGTGATTGGCCAAGCATGTGGGGTCACAGTGCATGCTTGGCCAATCATGAGCCAGCAATGCACTGCGATGGCGCAGTGCATTGTTGGCCGTGAGCGCCACACGAATTTGCCGCGAACGGCCCATAACGTTCGGAATTCGCCGAACGGGCGAACAGCCAATGTTCGAGTCGAACACACGTTCGACTCGAACACGAAGCTCATCCTAGTGGGGACAATCCCAAAAGAAATGTAAAAGTGTTCCCTAAATGTGTGGCAGCCCCTAAGGGATCATGGCAAGTTTTTGACTATATTGTACACAAGAACAGGGACAATATTAAATAATTTAGAAAAGAATGATGTAAAGCATGTAAACCTTAAAAAGTTGGCATATCTAAAATCTCTATCCATTAAATTCTATTTTGCAAAGAAAAACAAAAACCAACAAACAAAAATTTACAAATAGGTATAAATATTGTTTTGCAGGCAAGTCTGCATAAAAAAAAAAAATCTATACCTGTCAGATGGAGGAGAACACTTGGCTAAAGTCATATGTTATATTACCCTGATGCAGTTGTATGACTGCACAATTTGTTCAATTTAAGCACAGTGTTCAGTCTGGGCCCCCAATTTGGGTTGCCTAATCATCCAGGACACATATTAATTACACAGGTTCTGTGACTGATTAAGGTAGTAATTAAACTCACGTAGTGCCAGGTTCTTAGCTTCATGCCATACCAGGGAGTGGTCTATGGCTCGGATATGACGCGGATGATTTGTATTTACTCCCGACGTCATTCCCTAGACCACGAAAGTGAGGCTTGGATTGGACCCGGATATGATGCCGTTAGGTCTTATTTACCTCTGACGTCATTTCCCGGACTTGAAAGCGAGGCTTGGAGCTCAGATTGGGGGGCCCAGCCTCGAATAATATAATAAATACACTATAAAAATAGAATTGAGGCAAGATAATGCTGTTGAGAGATGAAGAGAATGTGGCCCATGGCTGTGTGATGCTGTTGGCTAATTCTGAACACCGGCGGCATCTTGTGGGTACACGGATACACTTCCTGCATCCGGTTTTGAGGCTGGAACGCAGGAAGTGTGGGATTTTCAAATAATTTTACGTTTCCAGCCAGCTTTATTGGGGACTTCCCATATAATATTGGGTTATTAGGTTTGCGATCTGGATGTGGTAAGATGCGTTTGGAGTCCTGTGTGTTCGCGTCCTTAACATTGTGTGAGCACACATGTGGGTTAATCTTGGGGGTGGTCATTTCCCATGAGCCTCTAGTATCCTTTAATGATTTAGTCTATATATTGCAGCAATGTGGGGGAGTCAGGCTATGCCCCTGTTGATGACTTAGAGGTCGAAACGCGTAGGGCCAGCAGTTGTTTGCTCCCCACATTGCAGTTATTTTGTTTTTATGTATCACGTGATTTTTATAGATTATTAGCCCTGTTTTATTTGAATTTTTCAATAAACCATCATTGGTTGTATTTCACCATGCGAGGAATTTTTTATGCTTTGTCCCCCCTATGGTGAATCCTTACGAGAATTCTGGTACCAAGTCCTACAGCGATTCACGGTTCAGAAACTTCACCCATCTCTTCCATCTGGGGATCGCAAGGAACCCCAAGGGGAAAACATCATCCGGCTGGTGTATTGGAGTGTGTGGCTGGAGCCCCCCCATAAGCTCGTATGACACACTACTATAAGGTGGATGTGTCCAACCCATCTGGTAAGAGTACCTACCTTCTTTAACCTGCTTAAAATCCACTTTCAAGAGGTTCTGAGGTCTGAGAATGTTGCGAGTTATTCTGCCGTGAATACCATCTGACAACTTCAAAAAGTCCCAGATGCACCACTTTGAGATCCATAGAGATTAATTTTTGTAATTATTATTGAATTAGCGCTGTGTTTTTCTTTTCTTTAGTAGAAAATAACAGGCATCATGATGCATGGTAGAAAATTCGTGGCTCACAGCGTGCTTGCATCAGCCAGCCTGACATGTTTCATCCCATAGTATATCATCAGAAGCGTGGCCTATCGTTGCAAGCACACTCATATATATAGTCAACCTGGCGATGTATAAGCTGAGTGATTGGACACCCAGTATTCGGCTGTGGTTGTATCTGTGCAAATGGAAACACAGCCGTGCTTGCACGATTCAGCTGAGCTTCCAAAACCGGAAGAAAACAAATGATGACCACACCCAGATCCTCGCCAACCGAAAATGATGTCACTGGAGCACATCGCAGCCGTTCCTGCACTCCAGATCACTTGAGAAATACAGGTAGTGACCACTTCCGGTGGGTGGAACACACCTAAATCATCGCGGACCGGAAGTGATGTCACTGGAGAGCACCGCAGCCGCGTTTGCGCTCCAAAGCACATAAAAAATACAGGAAATGAGACTGACCCGTTCCCGGCCAGACAGAATAAATTTAATATGCTATCAGACCAAAAAAAGGTTGCCACACCCAAAAAGCCCATCACAGAAGATGAATAATGAATGAGCAAGGAATCAATGTCTCAGTGAGGAGAGGATTAAATGGAGGCTCTCCACAGGGACACATATGATGAATGACAAGTTAAATGCAGTTGACAAAAATGGCATTAATCAAATAGATGTCACTACAAAAATTATTTTCTAATCCCCGAAACTGATAATGATTGAAAAATAATAAATAACAGAAAAAATGGGCATTGTTACATGAAAGTATATAACAAATCTAAAACCAAAGAATAAAAAATACTGCCATCTAGTGTTAGACACAGAGAATACATAGGCCGCGTACACACAGGCGGATTGTCTGGCCAACTAAGTTCGTCAGACAATCCGACAGACAGTCCGTTCAAAATTTGCATGAACGGACTTGACCACACACGATGAGCAGACAGTCCGCTGAAAGCGTGCGCGATGACGTCTACAGCACGTACGACGGGACTAGAAAAACGACGTCCTATACACTGCAATGCAACCTTCGGCCGTGTAAATCCTTTCTGAGCATGCGCCATACTTAGTCCATCCAACTTGCCTACACACGAGCGGACTGTCCGCTGAAACCAAGTTTGGACGGACAAAACCAAGTTTGAACGGACAAAATTTCGGAAATTCCGTAAGACTTTGTTCGTCAGACAGTCCGCTGAAAAAGTCCGCTGAAGCCCACACACGAGCGGATTGTCCGCTGAAACACTGTTCAGCGGACTAAGTTGGACAGACAATCCGCCCGTGTGTACGCGGCCATAGAATTCTAAAATCAACAATTATTAATAAAACAATTCACATCCCCGTCGACGTTCATAAAAAAAGGAGTATAACATTTGAGGTTATAAATCCAGCGAGTTTCTAGCCATGAGATTTCCCTCTTAGTGATGCTTCCTTCTCAATGGGGGTTAAATCTGTTTATAGTAATAAAAGTAGTTTCTGCAGGATTTTTGTTATGACACTCTAGATAATGACGAGAGACACTATGTTTGAGAAAACCCTTTTTTAGGTTTGCAATGTGTTCGTTGACTCTAACGTTCATTGGGTGTATCGTACGGCACACATATTGTAGGCTGCATGGACAGATCAATAAATAACTGACATTTTGTGAAGTGCAAGTGATAAATGTTTTTTTTTTTTTTTTATGGGGATATTTATTATAGCAAAATGTAAAAAATAGTGTTTTGTTTCAAAATTTACACTTTTTTGTTGTTTATAGTGCAAAAAATAAAAACTGCAGAGGCGATCAAATACCACCAAAAGAAAGCTCTATTTGTGGGAAAAAAAAGGACATCAATTTTGTTTGGGTACAACGTTGCAGGACCGTGCAATTGTCGGTTAAATTGACACAGTGCCGAATTGCAAAAAGAAACTGGTCAGGAAGGGATTAAATTCTTCAGGGGCTGAAGTGGTTAACGATAAAGTCTAGGTCAGCCACCCTATATCCCTTTTCAGTAAATTTATTTTTCAGAACTGTCGCTTGTTCAAAAAAATTTTTTTTAGGAAGAGTACAATTTTGTCAATAGATTTTGGAAGTGCTTGCTCTTCCCTAAAACCACCAATGATGCACATGGGTTTGATTCCTGGGAAACTTCCAGATTTTGACTCTTAAGGTTGCCTTGTTAGCAACAAATGAGAGTACAGACAGGATGAAATGGAGGGAGCTAGATGTTGACAGACAAGTATATGTCAGGGTTAGCTCCTGTGGACAATAGAGTCCAGACATCGTTGGGCAAGTATTGTTCTGTTCCTTTACCTTACAGGTCAAATCCGCTGACCCGTGCCTGAGCAAGAAGACAACATAAATCTTCTAGGACCTAAACCTGATGTAGGCCTCTGGAGCATCTTTCTCTGTGGTGGGACAGTGGTATGGATTAGTTATGACATATGAATGGATCCAACAAGAAGAACAGGGTAAGATATCTAGTACCTTCAAGAAATTGCATACTTTGAATCTAGCCCTGAGCACCATTTAAGAAGAGAAGTGAATGAGTACCATGACCAGTTTTCTGAACCTTTTAATAACTCTTTGTATCTATGCATCTACAGGCTGCGAAGAAATTGAACATTAGTGATTGCTGGATATGCACACATGCACCTATCTCACACCAGACTATACCATTACATGGGTGTTCCTAGTGGGTTACAAGACATAGAAGATAATGCACATTTCAGTGATGTCGGTATCTCACTAATGCCCTGTACACACGACCGGACTTTCTGGCAGAAAAGGTCAGACGGAATCATTCTGTTGGACATTGCGATCGTGTGTGGGCTTCATCTGACTTTTTCTTTCTAAAATTCTGATGGACCTAGCAAAAAGAACATGTTTCAAATATTTCCGCCGGAACCAGTTCCTATCAAGAAAACCGCTCGTCTGTATGCTGTTCCGATGGACCAAAAACGACGCAAGGGCAGCTATTGGCTACTCTTTTGTCTCGTCGTACGTCAACGCATTCTAAACGATCGGACTTTGGTATGATAGTAGGCAAGTCCGCTTCGGCGGAACTCTGTCGGAACTCCGTTAAAAAGTCCTTCAGAGTTCAGTCTGACGAGAAGTCTGCTCGTGTGTACGCGGCATAACAGACAGATCCATTTCTCTTTTGTTATATACAAATGTATATGAAGACAACTGCTGTATGCATTAACTTTACATGAATATACTCACCTGAAATGTTAGAGAAGGGTTTTCAGAGTACCACCAAGAACATTGGTAACTCTAACTGCATTAACCGGTTCCCGACCAGCGCACGCCGATGTACGTCGGCAGAATGGCACGGGCAGGCATATTGGCGTACAGGTACGTCCAATGCCGCCCTGTCATCGCGAGCGCGTGGGCGGCGGCGCGCTCGCATGCCGTTCGGGACCCCCGTGAGTCCGGTCGCTGGTCCCATGGACTCGATCGCCGCGGGCTCACCCGTGATCATCTCACAGGACGGCTGAATGGAGAAATGCCCTTGTAAACAGAATTTCTCCATTCTGCCTAGCAACTAGTGATGCTGATCTCTGCTCCATGTGATTGGAGCAGAGATCAGTGTTCACTAAATGAAAGCCCAACCCCCCCACAGTTAGTAACACACCCCTAGGAACACTTAACCCCTTCACTGCCACCCCCTGGTTAACCCCTTCACTGCCAGTGTCATTTACACAGGAATCACTGCATTTATATAGCAGTGATTGTTGTATAACTGACAATAGTCCCAAAAATGTGTCAAAAATGTCCGATGTGTCCGCCATAATGTCACAGTCACAATAAAAATCACTGATCGCCGCCATTACTAGTAAAAAAAAAAAAAAAATTATTAATAAAAATGCCATAAAAATAACTTTTGCGCAAACCAATCAATAATCGCTTATTGCGATTTTTTACCAAAAATATGTAGAAGAATACGTATCGGCCTAAATTGAGGGGAAAATTTTTTTTTTTATATATTTTTGGGGGATATTTATTATAACAAAAAGTAAAAAATAATGCGTTTTTTCAAAATTGTCGCTCTATTTTTGTTTATAGCGCAAAAAATAAAAACCGCAGGTGTGATCAAATACCACCAAAATAAAGCTCTATTTGTGGGAAAAAAAGGATGTCAATTTTGTTTGGGAGCCACGTCGCACGACCGCGCAATTGTCAGTTAAAGCGACGCAGTGCCGATGGATCTATTTGTATTGATTTTGCCTTTGATCAATACTCGTTTGTGAGTAGCCATTTTGCTATTTGATTTAATTTTAAATAAAGCTGTTTTATGGTAATGCACTAGGTCAGTGTGCCTTCCCCTCTTTTGTATTTTCCCTAGTGGTTAACCCCTTCACTGCCAGTGCCATTTACACAGGAATCAGTGCATTTGTATAGCACTGATTGCTGTATAAATGACAATGGTCCCAAAAATGTGTAAAAAATGTCCAATGTGTCCGCCATAATGTCGCAGTCATAATAAAAATAAAAAAAAAATCGCTATTACTAGTAAAAAAAAAATTATTAATAAAAATGCCATAAAATTATCCCATATTTTGTAAATGCTATAGCTTTTGCGCAAACCAATCAATAAACGCTTATTTCCATTTTTGTTTACCAAAAATATGTAGAAGAATAAGTATCAGCCTAAACTGAGGGGAACATTTTTATATATATATATATTTTTGGGGGATATTTATTATAGCAAAATGTAAAAAAGAATGTGTTTCTTTTTCAAAATTGTCGCTGTTTTTTTGTTTATAGCACGGGTGATCAAATACCACCAAAAGAAAGCTCTATTTGTGAGAAAAAAAGGACATCAATTTTGTTTGGGAGCCACATCGCACGACTGCACAATTGTCAGTTAAAATGACGCATTACCGAATCGCAAAAAGTGCTCTGGTCAGGAAGGGGGTCAATTCTTCCGGGGCTGAAGTGGTTAAACTTAACAGGTGTCAGGTCAGAAATCTAAAGACATATAAGCAGCTATTCTTTGACTGCATGTTTGGGGCAAGAAATCTGAGCCATTTCCTTTAATTCTTCCATAAGCTTTAGTCTCCACAAGGTTTAAGAGGGGTAGCTACACTGGCATTCCCGACTCCTGCCAAAGGGCACCCCAGCCACTGGAAGGTGTGCACCAAATGGCTCAGTACAAATTTCTGTGCTCAATGAGTGTTCAGATACTGGTTTTTGAGTATAGTCTTTCTGCACTTAGCTTTCATGGAGCTTTGGAAATTCCTAGGCGCCTTTCACGTGGTGCGCTTTTACCATGCTAAAACACATCTTTCCAGCACAACAAAAGCACAAATACTTCTATTTAAATCCTATGTAGCTGTTCCTCACAATGTTTCCATCTTACCTTGCATTATTTTTAATATTGTACTTAGGCATATCCATCCAAGTATGTTTGTAGTCATATGTATATACACTGGTGCTTTGTCATATTTTTTATAATAATATTATTAATTAATGCAATCATACCATGTACTCTTTTAAATGAACAGTTTCAGGTTTTGCTTACTGTGCTTTTGTTTTGTGTAGTGCTAGAAAAATGTAGCACCATAACCCATTTGGGGTAGGCTGTATTGGGCCATCAAGATTTGAACGAAGCCTGTTTTATATACCTTTACAAGGTTTTTTCGTTACAATGATATGTACCATTTGCAACAATCTTAATTGTTATGTTCTCTTTTGATAAAATAAAAAAATTATGGATAAAAAAGAAAAATGTAGCACCATTAACATACTGCTTATGTACAGTATGAGACAAAACAGATACATCTAAAATTAAACCTTTCAAACCTTTATTAGTATATTGTATTTATGTAGAGAATAGAAAACCTTAAATCACTCTTCATTGACACATTTTATGCATAAAGAAAGCTGAACAAATAAAATTACTTCTCTTTTACAAACTATAAAAAAAAATTTCTTTAGCAATCTAACTTCATTTGAAGATTCACAAATCATGTATCAGACGGACACGTTTTTTCAGTCATTTCTTTCATGTTTATTTGAACTCTCACATTATCTTGTTCATATATGTGAACATTGGACTACCAATTTGCATGTTTATAACACCATTATAGGTTTTTATTCTTATATTACTTCAGTTTATTGCTGTCATATTATTATATTTAGCACTACACTTTGGTTTTTCACATTTTGTTTTGACTTTGTTTCAGTGTTAGCAGCTTTTTTTTGTCACATATAGGTTTAGCGCAGTTATTTCCGCAATTTTTCCCACAATTTACAGTGCATGCCCACAACTTTGAAGATTTATTTTTAATTTTTTTATTGTGAAGCAAACAATAAATAGGACACAATAACAGAAAAAGTCAATGTACATAACTATTCACACTATTCAATATTCTGTAGAGTCACCTTTTACAGCTATCACAGCTCCAAGTTGCTTTGGATAAGTCTCTATGAACTTGCCTCATCTTACCACTGGGATTTTTGCCCATTCCTCCTTGCAAAACTGCTCCAGCTCCTTCAAGTTGGATGGTTTGCGCTTGTAAACAGCAATCTTCAAGTCTGACCACAGATTTTCTATCTTCCTTCACCCTATCAGGGGTGAAGACATCCCCAAAAATTTCTAAGACTTCTAATCCCTCTGCACTCTATCCCCAATCAAAAATAGGAAAGGATTTAATTTACAGTGGTGTGAAAAAGTGTTTGCCCCCTTCCTCATTTCCTGTTCCTTTGCATGTTTGTCACACTTAAGTGTTTCGGAACATCAAACCAATTTAAACAATAGTCAAGGACAACACAAGTAAACACAAAATGCAATTTGTAAATGAAGGTGTTTATTATTAAAGGTGAAAAAAAATCCAAACCATCATGGCCCTGTGTGAAAAAGTGATTGCCCCCCTTGTTAAAACATACTATAACTGTGGTTGTCCACACCTGAGTTCAATTTCTCTAGCCACACCCAGGCCTGATTATTGCCACACCTGTTCACAATCAAGGCATCACTTAAATAGGAGCTGCTTGACACAGTAAGGTCCACCAGAAGATCCTTAAAAGCTACACATCATGCCGAGACCCAAAGAAATTCAGGAACAATTGAGAAAGAAAGTAATTGAGATCTATCAGTCTGGAAATTGTTATAAAGCCATTTCCAAAGCTTTGGGAATCCAGCGAACCACAGTGAGAGCCATTATCCACAAATGGCGAAGACATGGAACAGTGGTGAACCTTCCCAGGAGTGGCCGGCCGCCCAAAATTACCCCAAGAGCGCAGCGACGACTCATCCAAGAGGTCACAAAAGACCCCACAACAACGTCCAAGGAACTGCAGGCCTCACTTGCCTCAGTTAAGGTCAGCGTTCATGCCTCCACCATCAGGAAAAGACTGGGCAAAAATGGCCTGCATGGCAGAGTTCCAAGGAGAAAACCACTGCTGAGCAAAAAGAACATCAAAGCTCGTCTCAATTTCTCCACAACACATCTTGATGATCCCCAAGACTTTTGGGACAACATTCTGTGGACCGATGAGACAAAAGTGGAACTCTTTGGAAGGTGTGTGTCCAAGTATATCTGGCGTAGAAGGAACACTGCATTTCATAAAAAGAACATTATACCAACAGTAAAATATGGTGGTGGTAGTGAGATGGTCTGGGGCTGTTTTGCTGCTTCAGGACCTGGAAGACTTGCCGTGATAAAAGGAACTATGAATTCTGCTGTCTACCAAGAGATCCTGAAGGAGAATGTCCGACCATCTGTACGTGTACTCAAGCTGAAACGAACTTGGGTTCTGCAGCAGGACAATGATCCTAAACACACCAGCAAGTCCACCACCGAATGGCTGAAGAAAAACAAAATGAAGACTTTGGAGTGGCCTAGCCAAAGTCCTGATCTGAATCCTATTGAGATGTTGTGGTATGACCTTAAAAAGGCCGTTCATGCTCGAAAACCCTCTAATGTAACTGAATTAGGACAATTCTGCAAAGATGAGTGGGCCAAAATTCCTCCAGGACGCTGTAAAAGCCTCATTGCACGTTATCGCAAACGCTTGGTTGCAGTTGTTGCTGCTAAGGGTGGCCCAACCAGTTATTAGGTTTAGGGGGCAATCACTTTTTCACACAGGGCCATGATGGTTTGGATTTTTTTTCACCTTTAATAATAAACACCTTCATTTACAAATTGCATTTTGTGTTTACTTGTGTTGTCCTTGACTATTGTTTAAATTGGTTTGATGTTCCGAAACACTTAAGTGTGACAAACATGCAAAGGAACAGGAAATGAGGAAGGGGGCAAACACTTTTTCACACCACTGTAGTTTAACTTTGCAAAGACACATTCCTAAGTTCAACTGTGATGCATGTCAATGGCCCATTTAGACCTTGTTTAATAGAATTGCCTTTCACTATAAACATTTGTTAGTTCAGTCCTGGAAATCTGCATCTGCTTTACTATTATTTTCAATAAAAATTGTGTTTCTGCAGCTAGATGTGCGACCACTGTGTATGTGAGATGCGCAGCTGCTGTGTGCGCTAGGGTTGCCACCCACCCAGGATTCACCCGGACAGTACTGGTTTTGAATCCTTTGTCCGGGGATCAGTCCACCTGAGCCCCGGACATAGTGCTGAGCAGTCTCCTATTATTACTGTGTATTGGGGTTCCCCATGCAGGTGTCTCCCTCCCTGCCTGCACTGCCCGGCACTCTGGCCAAGTCTCTTGCACTGTGTAACTTAAGTTGTGACACATTTGGCGGCTGTGAGGGGGGAGAGACTCGCCAGTCGCCAGTGCCTATTCCATGTAGACACACTCGGCTCTTCCCCTCTGCAAGCCGATCATGTGACCTTTCCAAAAAGCGAGAGGAACAGACAAAGAGCCTGCTGAGCAAGCTAAGGAGACACAGACAGGCCGCTGGGTAAGTGCAGAGCTGAGGGCCTTTACTTCCCTGCAGTTCACAGTCCACAAGCTATCCAGTGTTGGACTGTCATGCTTGTCTTTCCAGGGACATGGCTGCTAATTAAAGATTGCAGTCTAGTTCTACCTTCAGTACCATCCTGGCATCATTACTTCATTGTGCAGTGCTCATTCAGTAGCCTTTAATATCTTTTCTTCTCTATTTATGGGGTGCCTGTGGATTGCTTTGATTTTTTTGTTGATTTTTTTATTAATTAAAAGTCCACTGACACCTCACTCTACCCACTGACACTGCACTCTACCCACTGACACTGCACTCTACCCACTGACACTGCACTCAGCCCACTGACACCTCACTCAGCCCACTGACACCTCACTCAGCCCACTGTCACCATCTACTGCCCACTGACACCATCTACTGCCCACTGACACCTCACTCTGCCCACTGACACCGCATTCTGCCCACTGACACCATCTACTGCCCACTGACACCATCTACTGCCCACTGACACCATCTACTGCCCACTGACACCGCACTCTGCCCATTGACGATGCACTCTGCCCATTGACGATGCACTCTGCCCACTGACACCTCACTCTGCCCACTGACACCTCACTCTGCCCACTGACACCTCACTCTGCCCACTGACAATGCACTCTGCCCACTGACACCGCACTCTGCCCACTGACTCCGCACTCTGCCCACTGACACCTCACTCTGCCCACTGACACCTCACTCTGCCCACTGACACCTCACTCTGCCCACTGACAATGCACTCTGCCCACTGACAATGCACTCTGCCCACTGACACCGCACTCTGCCCACTGACAATGCACTCTGCCCACTGATAATGCACTCTGCCCACTGACACCATCTACTGCCCACTGACACCGCACTCTGCCCCACTGACAACGTCCCCTGCCCACTGACACCCTCCCCTGCCCACTGACACCATCCTCTGCCCCACTAACACCATCCCATGCCCACTGACACTGCACTCTGCCCACTGACACCGCATTCTGCCCACTGACACCATCTACTGCCCACTGACACCCCACTCTGCCCACTGACACCGCACTCTGCCCACTGACACCGCACTCTGCCCACTGACACCGCACTCTGCCCACTGACACCGCACTCTGCCCACTGACACCTCACTCTGCCCACTGACACCTCACTCTGCCCACTGACTCCGCACTCTGCCCACTGACTCCGCACTCTGCCCACTGACTCCGCACTCTGCCCACTGACTCCGCACTCTGCCCACTGACAATGCACTCTGCCCACTGATAATGCACTCTGCCCACTGACACCATCTACTGCCCACTGACACCGCACTCTGCCCCACTGACAACGTCCCCTGCCCACTGACACCCTCCCCTGCCCACTGACACCATCCTCTGCCCCACTAACACCATCCCATGCCCACTGACACTGCACTCTGCCCACTGACACCGCATTCTGCCCACTGACACCATCTACTGCCCACTGACACCATCTACTGCCCACTGACACCATCTACTGCCCACTGACACCCCACTCTGCCCACTGACACCGCACTCTGCCCACTGACACCGCACTCTGCCCACTGACACCGCACTCTGCCCACTGACACCGCACTCTGCCCACTGACACCTCACTCTGCCCACTGACACCTCACTCTGCCCACTGACACCTCACTCAGCCCACTGACACCTCACTCAGCCCACTGACACCGCACTCAGCCCACTGACACCGCACTCAGCCCACTGACACCATCTACTGCCCACTGACACCGCACTCTGCCCCACTGACACCGCACTCTGCCCATTGACAACGTCCCCTGCCCTACAGATAGTGTCCACTTTTAAGGTAGGCTAGGTTCATATTTTATCTGTGACATTTCTTTTAATAATCTAATCATATTTTATGGTCACTCAAATGCTTTTGTTTTATTTAACCATGTCCCTTTAAGTCTACCCCCCTCTCCACTGTTAACACAATTTGGTCACAGCCACTGTTCACTGCAGCACGCTATCTGCGCCTCCTTACTACTCCTAGGGTAACTCAAAGGTGTCCCAAGTCTCCTACAATCATATAGCGTGTACTACAAAAAAAATTCCCGCGCGCTGCTAAAGTGTTCGGGTTTGGCTTGACGAAAAGGTGGCAACCCTAGTGTGCGCGGAGATATGTACCTGTGGCCAGGGGCGTCGGCAGGGGGTGGCTGGGGGGGGGGGGGGGCTGAGGCCCCCGAATGTGACCCCAAAAAGCCCAGAGTCTCAGGCATTTATTTTAAAAATGATTAGCCCCGAGTCCCCCATGAAAGTGCAGTGCCGCACTGCGCTGAGCGAGGATGAGCGAGCAGAAAGTCTGGTCACATGGGCGACGGTGCCTAACTCCGAGTGACCAAGTCTATTGGACATCACATGATCCTGCCCGCGATCCCGGCATTGGACAAGTGAGAAGTTCATCATAGGTTCCGCACTGCCATGTCCTATGATGGACATCACACTGGTCCAATGAATGGCAGGATTGCGGGACGTGTGACATCATTATAGGCCGTCCCGGAGAGGCACACTGTGTCTGCACACGGCCACGGCGGGACAAAAAGCGTGCACTTGCATTTGAGTCTTGAAGACCAATCTGACCCCAAGTGGTGAGCACAGCCGAGTGACATAGCAGGTCCTGCCTTCTGGAACCTGCAGTGCCTATGATGGATGTCCGACTGGGCCAATGCCGGGACCACGGGACATGTAACGTCCATCATAGGCGCTGTAGACTTCAGAAGGCAGGAATTACAATGCGGCCACCACGCCATGTCACTATGAGATCCTCAGCTCTCTTCTCCTCTCCTGTCATGGCTCTGGCTGACTGGAGTCACCAGTGGAGTGCCTGCTGCAGTGCTGTCTAGTCTACTCTACTCTGATGAGCGCGCCGCACAGTACATCTGAGCTGCAGGAGGACTCACAGGACACGTCACCAGAAGTCTAGTTAGGTAGGTCACTCAGTGTGTATCAGTGTATGCCAGGTAGATCAGTGTATGTCAGGGCAGTGTGCATCAGGTAGGTCAGACACAGTTTATGTCAGGTAGGTCTGTGTGCGTCAGGTAAGTACTCCCCCCCCCCCCGGTGCCAGGCTCAGACTTCGGGCTGAAGCACCTGGTCTTTTTACCACCTAGCAACTCCCCTGCCCGTGGCGCATATCTGGTTTCGGAAGCAGTAGTATGATGTCACGACCCTCCAGGAAGCGGTTTGTCCTGCTGTGAATTTCTTCCCACCACCATGCCCACTCACTGTTCTCTGAGGAAGAGATCTTTATTTGTAAATTAAGATAATTTTTTAGTTATTTTTACATGGGGTGGTATTTGTTTGGGTCATGTGTGTATGTCTAAATGATTTGGCCTCAAAACACACACCTACTTCCTGTGTAGAGATTCACTTCCAGACCAATGTATATTGCTTCCTGCTTCAGCATGTGTATATATAGATTTAGGTTCTTGTGTCCACCAGCAGAGAAAAGTTGGGTAGATGCGACACTCCCAATTCTGGAGGCGTAATAATGGTCTAGCACAGGGGTCTTCAAACTACGGCCCTCCAGTTGTTCAGGAACTACAGTTCCCATTATGCCTAGTCATGTCTGTGAATGTCAGAGTTTTACAATGCCTCGTGGGATGTGTAGTTCTGCAATAGCTGGAGAGCCGTAGTTTGAAGATTCCTGATCACCCTAGCATGTCTCGAAAAAAGGTGCCTTGTATAATGCCCAAGAAATATCGTTTGGAAAATACAAATGGGTCATGACACATCTACATTCCAAATTTGTCACTTAAGATGGTTATGCACTATGCAATCTGATTGGCCAATCTCTGTACAACTCAATATTTAGGCAAAATAGGTAATAGGAAGCCGCACTTGAACGATTAATTCAAAATATAGGAAATCAAACAGGCTCTTGCACTAAATCTAATTTATTTAAGATCTAACTGATTGCAGTGTATGGTCACCTTTAAAGACCAGGATCTAAAAATATTAATTTATTGGGTTTAGAAACACTTCTCTGTTCTTTGTAATGTATTGAAAGATTTGGGTAAAAAATAAATAAATAAATAACACATTTCAAAGCTATATTAGAAGTGATAGGAATGAGATTAGCATCAAAAGGGTTAATTAACTGAGAACCCCTACTAATTGCCTAACAAGACACATCCAATGAGATGAAATTAACCAATTGTATTGGGTGTGCGCTATTATTAATGAAAAAAACTGCACTTACCCTAGCGCCAGTTGCAGTTTACATATGTGGGTATTTATTATCGTTATTTGTGCTTCAATGTGCACCGGTTCGCACGTTCGATGAACTGGTGCAGTGCCTTCTTAGTAAAATACCTCCTTAATGTTCCTGAAGCCAATTATGTACATAGGGAAGTAACATACTATATAGATATGGCAAACTAAATAACCAATTTATGTTCATTGTTCATATTTAACTTTTTCGGTACTAAGAGTAAATTTGATGCAGAGCTTGTGTGTGCAAGACGATCTTGAAGATTCGCAGCTCTTCTTCGATGATGAAGAGGAGGAGCAGGTCTTGATTCCCCCAAAGCCAACTCAACAAAAAAGAAAAGCTGCCAAGAAAACCAACAATAACACAGCAGATAGATTCTTACGCAGAACCTCTTTAAAATGCTGCATTTTCTGCCCCTACTGGGATGGATGCAATAGATCAGCCTTTTTATCCTTGTACTGGATAACTAATAGGATGGCCATTTAAATAGTGGTCTTTGTCTTTACAAACTGATGGTGCTCCTCTGGGTCCCTCTCCTGTGTGTAACCAACATTTGTTTTCACAACTTCCGGAAATTGTGCAGCATCTGCAGTGAGAAAGAGCAAGGAGAGAGATAGAAGAGGAAAGCTCCATGACATCACTCAGCCAGTGTCTCAGCTCCAGGTTTAGCTGCAGACATTAAGCCAAGCCAGAAGCCACCTGTTCAGCAGCCTATGCTAAGAGCTACTTTAACCATTTCATGACTAAGCCTATTTATATAAATATATTTTTATCAGAGAATCTAGAGAATAAAATGGCGACTGTTGCAATATTTTATGTCATACGGTATTTGTGCAGCGGTGTTTTAAACGCAATTTTTTGGAAAAGGGACAATTTGATGAATTTAAAAAAAAAAAAACAGTATAGTTATCCCAATTTTTTTATATAATGTGAAAGATGATGTTACCCTGAGTAAATATATACCGAACATGTCATGCTTTATAACTACACACACTCGTGGAATGGCAACAAACTTTGGTACCTAAAAATCTCCATAGGTGACAATTACATTTTTTTTACGGTTACCAGGTTAGAGTTACAGAGGAGGTCTAGTGCTAAAATTATTGCTGTTGCTCTGACGATCACGGCAATACCTCACATGTGTGATTTGAACACTGTTTACATATGCGTGACTTCCGTATGCGTTTTCTTTGCTGTGTGAGCTCGCGGTGACGGGGGTGGTTTAAAAAAAAAAAAATCTTATTTTATTTATTTTTATATTATTAAATTGTGTTTAAAAAAAAAAAATTTATCACTTTTATTGCTGTCACAAGGAATGTAAACATCCCTTGTGACAGTAATAGGTGCTGACAGGTACTCTTTATGGAGGGATCGGGGGTCTAAAAGACCCCAAATCCCTCCTTTGCACTTCAAAGTATTCAGATCACCAAAAACGGGTGGATCTCAATCAGTGGGGGTGGTGAAGTTTTAGGATGGGGGGGGCGCCAGACCCCGCCCTTCCTTTTTGTCTCCTGCCACTTGGGAAAATTGGCGTGGTTTCAGCAAAATAGTGGGCGTGGCTCTAAGGTGGTGTGGTTAGTGTCTGAGATGAACAAGGGAGAGGGATGGAGGGATGGAGGGACAGCAGGCCCAGATCCTACACAACAATAGATAAATGTGTATTCTAGAAAGTTTAACAATCAGCAGATAAAGATATTCCAAACACCTGGTGTTAGCACTTCAATCATCACGGCACCATGGTTGTTATGGTGTCAGGATGATTGAAGCGCATTATTTCTATTATAACATTGTAATATAAAATTAAATCATTCAAATCACCATAATGCAGAATCAGTGGGAGCCCTGAGCGTGTCACTAGCCACATCGCTTGCCTCCAGATGCCATCAGGTGTCCCCAGCGGAGTTCATCCTTATATCAGGTGCCCCAACGGAGTCCCTCCTTACATGCAGCCTGTGTCCCACCAAATGCAGCCTGTGTCCCACCAAATTGCAGCAGCATGCGTCCCCATCAATTGCAGCAGCATGCGTCCCACCAAGTTGCAGCAGCATGTGTCATTACCAAGTTGCAGCAGCATGTGTCCCACCAAATTGCAGCAGCATGTGTCCCACCAAATTACAGCAGCATGTGTCCCCATCAAATTGAAGCAGCATGTGTCCCGTCAAATTGCAGCAGCATGCTTCCCTCCCATTGCAGCAGCATGCGTCCCACCAAATTGCAGCAGCATGTGTCACCACCAAGTTGCAGCAGCATGTGTCCCACCAAGTTGCAGCAGCATGTGTCCCACCAAGTTGCAGCAGAGTGTGTCCTACCAAGTTGCAGCAGCATGTGTCCCACCAATTTGCAGCAGCATGTGTCCCCACCAAGTTGCAGCAGCATGTGTCCCCACCAAGTTGCAGCAGCATGTGTTTCACCAAGTTGCAGCAGCATGTACCCCACCAAGTTGCAGCAGCCTCACATTAAACTCCTCCTCCCCCTTACTTACCTTGTAGTGTGTTGTCCTCTCCAGCGGTGTCTCCTGTGGAGAGGTCCATTCTCTCTTACTTCCTGTTTCCTCTCTGCTGGGCGCAATTTGAGAGAGAAAACAGGAAGTGACATCAAACTTAGATGTCAATCAAACCGCACGGCCATAGCAATATATACTACGAACGAGCGGAAGCTACTTGGCGCTGCAAGGCGGGCTAACCGCCCACAAATGAAGCGCCATGTCTGTAATCTCGTAATTGCATAGACGTGGTGCTTCCCATAGGTGCACTGTGTCCGGCATCGGACTGTGTCCGAACACAGTGCACTTAAGGAACTTTTTTTTTTTAAAGGGCCAGCTTTAAAAAAAGTTAATTTTTTTAAAATGTTTTATTTTTGACTGCCTGGAGGGGGGGGGGGGGCGGCGCCTAGGCTCCCCTATGGACGGGCCGCCCCGGATCTGAATACTGTATATTTTTTAAACCATTGGCAGCCGAGTAAACAGGAATAGACGTTGTGGCGTTGCTTCCGTGTTTACATCAAGGAGACTGGAACAAAGCCGTTTCCGGCTTCGTTCCACTTTGTCACTAGCCGCCGGAAAAGAGCCGGATCGTCGATCGGCTCTCCAGTGCCACCTGGAGGCCTGGGAAGAGAGGCGGGAGGTGACGACGTCCCCTCCTGCTCCTCCGGGATAACAACCGAGCGGCTTTTATCCTCGAAAAGCCGATCGCCCGATCTAAACGACGGTACCAGGATGATGCCTCCAGCAGCGGGCATCATCCCGGTATAACCCCCGAAAGCTAAGTATGCACATCTGTGTACGCTCGGCGGGAATGGGTTAAGGGACTGAGTGAGTACACACCAGTTATCATACCCAAAGCAACATGGAGGACAGTGTAGTGCAATACCACACATGTCTGGGAGCTTACTCTTCAACATTGATTTATGGAACTTTTGTCTTTATTTGGAGTTACTTCAGTTTCAGGGCATCCCATGTACCCCTAATCCCTATCCAAGTTCTTTGTTCCCAAAATAAACCAAAAAAAAAAACCAAAACCCCTAGAATGTTTCTTGAGACAATAAAACAAATTTCTATCAGCCCAAATAATAATAACCTTAATCACTAAATAGTGATATGTGTAGTAGGTGATATAACAAAATCCCACCAAAAACTCCAAAAATTTAAAAGTTGAAAAATACCCCCCACCTGGCTGCTGCACACACAGAAAATGCGTTCACTTCACATATAAAATATACACAACAAAACAGTGTTGTACTTCCTAAATAACTACCGATAAATCCTTAACTAAGAATAAATGATTAACTTGCAATGTAGCAAGATACTGAGTGCACATTGAAATATGCTATATCTATGCAGCACACCAGAGAGTATTAGTCAATTCAAACATCGGTGAGACGTTTCCAGCCTAGTAGCCCATTTGATGTAATGAGTATGGGGGGAAGGAGTCGCAGTGGCAACGCCATCCCTCGAGCATCTTGTCGTTTCTATGCATCCTGAGCCCGCACTGCTTAAGTGCTGTTTGTGAGTAACGTTTTAATGTTTTAATGAGGAAATAAACCGTTTTGATATACAGAGAGCTCTAGATTTTGCCTTTTCTATACCTATGTGCACTGGACCCCATTGAGGGAATTTGTACCGGCTGGTATCCTTCCAATCAGCCGGATGGAGCACGGACAGAATAGGAGTTCCATGATCAGTTGATCCGTTTGTATCCCAGAGAGGGAACCTGCTTTTTCTGGCCTTCTGGTGAAACAGGGGTCAGAACGTGAGGTGAGTGGCTAGGATACTGAGGTGGAGCACTTGCATTTTCAACATTTATGCACTGGTGGTGTGTTGTGCGTTTTTGTGCCGAAGACTCTGAGGATTTTATTTGTGCATTTGGACTCTTATTTTTATTCAATTCATTTTTTGAGTGTGTGGACTTTATGTTCAGGGCCACCATCGGGGGGGTACAGCCCATACACTTGTAAGGGGCCCCAGCGTCTGGATGGGCCCGGCCGACTGGCAGGGATATGAGAAGGCAGGGTCGGGTGCAGAGGAGCTCCATGGATGCTCCTGTATGTGTGTGAGTCAAAAAGCTGCTGCTCAGTCATGAGCTGACATTTGGCTCTTTTCTGCCACCTCTGGCCATTTCTTGCATGTGCACCCCTCTGCAAATGGAAACAAGAGCTGGGACTAGGACCACCTTACAAGTAAGGGCTGTTGTGGGGGGCGGGTCGGGGGTCTGTGTGTGTGACTGTGTACATGTCTTTGTGTGTGTAGTACATGCCTGTGTGTGTGTGTACGTGGTTGTGTATATATGACATGAGTGGTGCTAGGAGCATACAGGTGTGAGGGGGGCCGAGAGTGTACAGGTGTAAGGGGGGGCTGAGAGTGTACAGGTGTGAGGGGGGCCGAGAGCGTACAGGTGTGAGGGGGGCCGAGAGCGTACAGGTGTGAGGGGGGGCTCAGAGCATACAGGTGTGAGGAGGGCTGAGGCACTGAAGGCAGATTCAGTGGGACGACCAGTGGATGGGACCCTGGGGAATGTTGGTGGTCAGGCTGGGGGGGGGGGGCCCAGGCCTAAAGCTGTGTATGGGGCCTCACAATTTCTGATGGCTGCCCTGTTTATCTTTATTGTTCACTATTCCCATTTAGGGAACACGTATATTTCATTATTGTGTATTGTACACTATTCACAGTCAAAAATTTGATTGTGCACTCAGTATCTTGCTACATTGCATGTTAATAGTTTATTCTTATTTAAGGATTTATTGGTAGTTATTTAGGAAGGCAGAACACTGTTTTGTTATGTATGTTTCTTGAGCCAACTGGCGTGTGCAGAAATCCATTTTTGCCTGGCTGTGGGTGCTGAGTGAGGGAAATAGGCCTAAATTCCAGCGGCTCCTTCGAGGTTGGTGCTACACTGAGAAAGTGGTGTCATTCTTCTGGCTGTGTTGTCTGAGATAATAGTAAAATCTCGCAACTAGATGGACTGAATAATACATCCTTGTAAATGTAAAACTGCTCCCTTATATGTATTTATTCTGTGAATTTGGGGATTTTTCAGGAGTTTGGCTTTAACCACTTGAGATCCGCGCTATAGCCAAATGACGGCTACAGCGCGGATCTCCTTTTCCGGGACTACGTCTATTGACGTAGTCCCGTGTACGAGCGGCACGCTCTGTGATCGGCGAGTCCATGAGACTCGCCTGATCACCGATCCGTGCAAGGGGTCGATCCCGACCCCTTATCACGTGATCAGCTGTCAGCCAATGATATAACGGAGCCGGTAAAGGCGATCACCGGCGGCCGTGATCGGGACATCAGTCCCGATCACGGCCAGCAATGCAAGCGCCCACCTGCCCCCTGCCAGTGCCCACCTGCCCCCTGCAGTGCCACCCTAATAAAAAGTAAGTGCCCCCCGTCAGTGCCACCCAGCAGTGCCCATAGTGCCACCCAGCAGTGCCCACAGTGCCACCCAGCAGTGCCCACAGTGCCACCCAGAAGTGCCACCCACAGTGCCCACAATCTGCTTCAGAGGTGCTGCACCCCAGTGCCGCCCATCAGTGCCCAGCAGTGCCGCCCATCAGTGCCCAGCAGAGCCACCTATCAGAGCCACCTATCAGAGCCACCTATCAGTGCCACCTATCAGTGCCCATCAGTCCCATCTATCAGTGGTACCTATCAGTGCCCATCCGTGCCACCCATCCGTGCCACCCATCCGTGCCATCTTATCTGTGCCCATCTGTGCCCATCGGTGCCGCCTTATCTGTGCCTATTAGTGCCGCCTTAACTATGCCTATCAGTGCCCACCAGTGCAGCCTATCAGTGCCCACCAATGCAGCCTATCAGTGCCCACCAATGCAGCCCATCAGTGCCCACCAATGCAGCCCATCAGTGCCCACCAATGCAGCCCATCAGTGCCCACCAATGCAGCCTATCAGTGCCGCCTAATCAGCGCACTTCAATGAAGGAGAAAAATGACCCGTTTGCAAAATTTTATAACAAACTATTAAAACATGATTTATTTATTTATTTTTTTGCATCTTTTTTTGTTTGTTTAGCAAAAAATAAAACTCCGAGCTGTAACTAAATACCACCAAAAGAAAGCTCTATTTGTGGGAAAAAAATGATAAAAATTTCATTTGGGTACAGTGTTGTATGCCCGCGCAATTGTCATTCAAAGTGCATCAGCGCTGAAAGCTGAAATTTGGTCTGGGACTGAGGGGGGTTTAAGTGCCCAGTAAGCAAGTGGTTAATTAATGCAAAATACTAATACTAAAGAGTAACTCCACTTATGTGTAGAAAAAGATTATCAAATAAAAAAAAAAAAAGTTAACATAGCATATACAATAACATAGCAAACTGTCTATATTGTAATTTAATGTTATGTAAAAATTAGCTTTCAATCTGTAGCTCTGTAATTTTCTGTAAAATACAATGCAATATGACTACCTGGTGGTGTTCTGTACCCAGATGATGTACAGGAACGCCCCCCAGATATATAATTCCCTGCTTGTATGATCGGCTTACTGATTTTCACAGAAGTCTGCACTAAGATTCAAATCAGATTTTGAGCATCCCCTGCAACAAAAATGTCATTTTTGGTAAGATACTCCCAAAGGAAAATCAAATCTAAAGGGATGCAGACCCTGCAACTTTCCTCATTAGAGCCCTACAGGTGACTGATTATTATAAAACCACTTAAATCACTCCAATACAGATTCACTTTGACATGGACACAGACAAACAAACAGCTAGTTCTTCAGAATAACAAAAGATTGGAATCTGCAACAACGTTTGTTAAAATCCCTGCAATGTACACTAATCACCTAGAGCGGATTCTTTTTCTCAACAAAAGTGGAGTTACTCCTTAATGACATGCCAACCAATTAGCTTTTACTGAGGAAGAGACTCATATCTCTTCTGCAATATAACATGTTTTCTGCCTGCCAGCAATGTTCCTCTAGCTGTACACTGAGCAGTGCATGTGCAGCACATTATACAAGCTCTCCATGGCTTGATTGGCCGGATGCATAAAATGGAGTGACGTCATTCCAGGCTGGCTGACCAATCAATATGACTGGAGATGTTGAACCTACAAAGAGACTGGAAAAAGATGTCAGTGGCTGTGACAGAGTGAATGGGAGCTTATGGATGTTGCATCACTGGAGGGGGGCACTGTTATACTCAAACAATATGGGAAAAGCCCACCCCACCAAGTTGCAGTCTTTAGTTCTGCTCCGAGATGATGAAAAATAAACCCACATTTTATATTTTTCTTAAAATGATAATTGCCTGGCTGTCTCTGAGTTCAGTACTTGCAGGATATGGACAGTTTAGAACAGGGGTCTTCAAACTACGGCCCTCCAGTTGTTCAGGAACTACAATTCCCATCATGCCTAGTCATGTCTGTGACTGTCAGAGTTTTACAATGCCTCATGGGATGTGTAGTACCACAATAGCTGGAGAGCCATAGTTTTAAGATTCCTGGTTTAGACTTTCAGGGATGCATCCTTGTTTGGGATTGGGACCCAAAAAGCTAGAGACAAGGTGGTCCAGGCCTAGAGGGGCAGATATTTTGTAATGTGAGGTTTGTATATGATTTCATACAAGAAAATACATTTCAGAACACCTGAGCTCCCATTCTGGGTGTGTCTTCAGCCTGTGCAAGCTGATTCATTCCCATTATCTGCAAAGGAAGACGGGGCTCTAGTCATTATCAACAAATAGCGTAACCAAGGGAAAAGGCTTTTCTTTTCTAAAACTAACATATGCACCTGGCAGTGGTTTGTACGTAAGTACAAGTCTCTTTATCACTAGTTTCTCTCTATTAGTCTATTATAATAATACAAGTATGTGCATAATATGTAGTATTTTGTTATGATTTAATACACAGAGAACTTTCTCTAAATGAGTTTTGATATGTGCAACAA
Source organism: Lithobates pipiens (assembly GCF_037356315.1). Lineage (NCBI taxonomy): Eukaryota > Metazoa > Chordata > Amphibia > Anura > Ranidae > Lithobates > Lithobates pipiens. The sequence goes on from NW_027507748.1 coordinate 564,401,757, forward strand.
TATACAAAAATATAGTGTGTGTTTTGTTGTCTATGGCTTTTTACATTTAAATTGTATATGGATGCATATAGCAGAAAAATAAAAAATGAGTGTAATTAATCACATTCAACTTGGCCAGTTAGTATTTTCTTGCCATTCCATGTATACTGGTTGCATGTCAATTTCTTTTTATATCTGAATCATAAATATATGCATGTGTTGTCTCACAACATTTTATAATTAATTTTTATTATTGTCTATTTATTCACCTGCTCTTGAGTATCTTCATAAACTATGTACTGTACAGGACATAGGAAAAATTCTGAAAGGCAATTTAATTCCAATTCTATTAGGAAAGCATGTAGTATTTGCATTATCAAATCAAATGTGCTAAGGTTTCACAAATTGAAAATATATATTTTTTAAATTCACTAAAGTTATCACATCGATCGATTTGATTATTTTTTTTTTTTTTACATAAAATAATAATAAAAAGGAGCTGGCGCTTGCATGCACATACTGTAGTATAGGTAATTTGTGAGGCTGTCTATAGGTAAAAGTCAACTCACCAAATAATGTCATGGGTTATCTGCCTAAAATAAGTGTCTGAATATAAGCATGTTGCGCTATCATAAATAAGTGTTGCAATGCCTTAATTGTGATTAGGCAAACAAAAGTCCAATCAAGGAATGAATATATAAGCTTATAAATTGCAGATGTTTGTCACTTGCCACATCACCTGCCACATGTTGCGGATTGTCACTTGCCACGCCACCTGCCACACGTTGTGGATTTTCACGTGCCACATGTTGCGAATTGTCACTTGCCACGTCACTTGCCACACGTTGCGGATTGTCACTTGCCACAGGTTGCGGATTGTCGCTTGCCACGTCACCTGCCATACGTTGCAGATTGTCACTTGCTGTGTCACTTGCCACGTCACCTTGCCACCAGATGCAGATTGTCACTTGCTGTTTCACTTGCCTGCTACAACTACGCGGCGCAGATTCTCACTTGCTGTGTCCCAGAATGAAGGTAGGCAGTAGAGAGATGATATAATCTCTCTGCTGCCTGCAGCTGCACAGTGAGGGCAAGAGAGTGGTGATGCAGGGCGGGCAGTGAGAGATGACGTACGTTTCGTCTAATGGGACTTCTTCTGTGAGGCAGTAAGGAGGTGCTTACTTTACTTCCTTATATACAAACTTGGTACTGAAACACTAGAGGGCAGCGTAACCAGCATAATGGTATTCAAAACCATCATGAACCGCATTGCCATATTGTTGCAGTTCAAACCTCCACACATGGCGGCCATATGCCTGAGGATCCACTGTGCTCTATTTAAACAACCAAACCAATGATGGAACATATTGCTGTTTGCACTGCATATATGATTTATCTGCATATTAAAAATTTACCTATATCAGGATATTAAATGATACCTTCAATTCTTTAATGATAAAGTACATAACAACAGGTGTTACCCTAATTGATAACAATTGCATTGTCTAATTAGTAAATATATGCATTGCATTATCAACTAATAACTTTACACTCATTAAAAACATATATTACCGTATATACTCGAGTATAAGCCGAGATTTTCAGCCTCTTTTTTGAGGCTGAAAGTGCCCCCCTCGGCTTATACTCGAGTCATCGCTGTCTGCCCGCTCGATCAGCGTGTCGAGCAGACAGACAGCGGCCATTCTATTCAAAAGCCGCGCCTCCGGCTCCGCCTTCGCCTGTGATAGGCGGAACACTGAATTTCCCAGCAGCCTGTGTTCCGCCTATCACGGACATCGTATCATCCTCGTACTACGGACGAGGATGATACGACGTCTGTGATAGGCGGAACACAGGCTGCTGGGAAATTCAGTGTTCCGCCTATCACAGGCGAAGGCGGCGGCGCAGCTTTTGAATTTTACAATGGCCGCCGACGAAGAGGGCACGGGACGGAGGCAAGGCAAGGCACGGCACGGCACGGGACGGGACGGGACGGGGGCAAGGCAAGGCACGACACGGGACGGATGCAAGGCAAGGCACGACACGGGACGGATGCAAGGCAAGGCACGGCACGGGACGGAGGCTCAGGACAAAGGTAGGCTGGACACACACACACACACACACACACACACACACACACACACACACACACACACACACACGGATGGATGGAGACACACACAGGGATGGATGGATGGATGGATGGAGACACACACACACAGGGATGGATGGATGGATGGATGGAGACACACACACACAGGGATGGATGGATGGATGGATGGAGACACACACACACAGGGATGGATGGATGGATGGACACACACACACACAGGGATGGATGGACGGACACACAGGGATGGACGGACACACAGGGATGGACGGACACACAGGGATGGACGGACACACAGGGATGGACGGACACACACACAGGGATGGACAGGCATGTCTCACCCTCGGCTTATACACGAGTCAATAAGTTTGCCAGTTTTTTTGGGGGTAAATTGGGGGCCTCGGCTTATATTCGGGTCGGCCTATACTCGAGTATATACGGTATATATACACACGCACACTAGACTTTATTATTGTACATGATTATATATAAATTATAAAATTCAAATTTAAAAATCCCGATTATTTGGTGGACATTCATCTATTGTTTATAAAACTATTCATATCCCAATCAACATTTAACCCCTGTGGTTGATGGGATGTTAATTCATATATCCAGCGAATCTCTCTTCTGGATATATGTCAAACTATATTACTGCTCTTCCAATGGGGTATACCAACTTCAATACCTATCACCTTCACTTGGGATGGATCTTTATTGTGTTTTAAAGCAAAATGTCTGGATAGATTATGCTTTTAAATTTTTGAAAAGTGTTCACCCACTCTAATATGCAATACTCTTTTGGTCCTCCCCACATATTGTTTGCTGCAACTACATTGTAGTAGACATACTACATTCTTCGTATTGCATGATATAGTATTACATGGTATAATATAAGTCTAGCTTAGGATTAGAGATAAGATTCTACAAGTTGTCTGTTAAGTGCAGAAAATGGAACAGGAAATAAGTAGAGACAAAATAATGATTTAAAGAAAAAATTTAATTTCACTCAGCTTAAAGGACTTGTAAAGGCAGAAGGTTTTTTTTATCTTTACATAGTTACATAGTTAGTAAGGTTGAATAAAGACACCAGTCCATCCAGTTCAACCTGAGTGATTGTCTACAATTGTCCCTATCCTGTACATTGCACACTCACACCAGTCCCTATCCTCAAGGAGCCCACAATCCAAGGTCCCCATTCATATAATAGGGCCAATGTTGGACAGAAGCCAATTAACCTACCTGCATGTCTTTGGAGTGTGGGAGGAAACCAGAGTACCCAGAGGAAACCCACGCAGGCACAGGGAGAACATGCAAACTCCAGGCAGGTAGTGTCGTGGTTGGGATTCAAACCAGGGACCCTTTTTACTGCTAGGTGAGAGGGTTAACCACTACACCACTGTGCTGCCCTAAATCTTAATGTATTATGCATGAAGAAAAAATACCTTCTGTGTGTAGCAGCTTCTCCAGCACCCTCTAATTACTTATCTGAGCCCCATCTGTGTCCAGCGATGTCCACGAGTGTCTTAGCCATCACTCTCCTTCTGATTGGCTAAGACACAGCAGCAGCGCCACTGGCTCCCACGGCTGTCAAAGTCAGAAAGCCAAGGGAATAGAGGGGGAGGGGCTGTGTCGGGCTCCGTGTCTGAATAGACACACAGAGCTGTGACTCTGCTCGGGTGCCCCCATAGCAAGCTACATGTTTGTTATTTTTTTTGTTTTTTAAACTAGACTTTACAATCACTTTAACTGCTACTTGGCCTTGACCAATCAAAAAAAGGGAATTGTGACAGAATACCTGTGACAACTTCAAGCCATGCTGTATCACCTTTTTGCAGTCCTTGTAGTTATCATTTGAAGAATCATACAGAGCTGGTGTTTCACGAACTAAGCTAATTGTTTCCTTATTAGAAAAGCACCACTCTTTGTTTTGGAAGTCCTGCTGCTGTCCTCTTCTGTACACGTCACTGACTGCTGACCATGTGACATGTAGCTACATGTGGATGTGTAAGGGCTGGGGGCTGTCTATGTCACAGGGAGATCCAGTGATGGTCTGGCTGTGAAGGGATCTGATTTTAAAGCCATGTTATGAACAAAAGTTTATCTAGCAAAGGGTTAATATTTAACTTCTTTCAGGCTCAAGTAGTGCTGCTGTAGATGCAGGTACGTTTTGCATCATGATTTACATTATAGCTTATGGCAGTGAAAATCGTGCTGAAGTCCTGAAAAAGAATGCATGAACTACTTCTCAAATCACACTACTTGAAATCGTATCTATTAGAACACTGCCATAGAAACACATTAGATGCTACTTCGCTGTGACCAGGGGCAAAATGCTTGCTATAGTTGAATAACTAAATGATTACTTACCTGAGTTCTGTATTGATCCAGCTCTTTGATCATCTGCAGATCTTGTCTCTTCGCTCTCTCAGGCCAGGTTCACATATGTGTGAATTGGATGCGAGTTTCCCCACATCCAATTCACATAACATGCAAGTGTGACCGGCTCTCAATGAAGGGGGCAACTGCGGTCCGCATTCCAAAAGAGTTCGGTGTGTGTTTGGGTCCGGTTTCGGTGCAAATTCAGGCAAAAATTCGGACCTGATTTGCACCTGAATCAGTGAACAGGAATTTACCATACCCCATGCTGGGAACCATGGACACACATATGTGAACCTGGCCTCATAGGCTGGGATGTGCAGCTGTGCTCAGAATACAGACATTAAAGTCTTTACATATTCTAAACAAGCTGTGAAATCTGTCCTTCCCCATCTAACCTAAATACTTACCTGAGTCCTGTATTGATCCAGTGCTGTGATTGTCTGCAGGTCTTCTGTCTTTGCTCTCTCGCAGGCTGGGCTGAGAGCATCGGGAGCCATTACTGAGGAGGGACGGGTGGGATGGGGGGGGGTGAGGGGCTGATCCGTGCTGTATGTGCCAATGCATGCCAACAGCCTGGCTTAGGACCAAGCCCACATATGTGGCACCATAGGAAGTGGCCTCCTATGGTTGCATGCAGAGAAGAGGATGTTTGGGGCTGTTCTGTGCATTGCCATTGCACTGAGCAGGTAAGTATAGCATGTTTTTTATTTTAGGAAAAGAAACTAACTTTACAACCGCTTTAAATTTGAACTGGAAATAGATCTTTCAACACTATAATGAAGGAAGTTAAAGTGATACTAAAGTCTCATTTAAAAAAACCTGCTTTGTGCAGTTGTTTTGCACAGAGCAGCCCTGATTGGAGAGAGAAAGGAAGGAATCCCGGCGCCGCACATCCACGCAATTTGTGATGTTGAAAAGGACAACCTCAGCCTGGGCCAGGCCATACCCACAACATGTTTCGCTCTGCCCCTTAGAGCGTAATCTCTCTCCAGTTACCGTAGAAACCAGGACGAGCTCCATTTACTTGCCAGCACTCCTGCAGCAGCGGATGCTTCTACCACTGACATCACTCCCCGAATCAGCTAAGCCTGAGCGGCACACTACATTGTCCAAGGGTCATGGTGAGCCGATCCTCCCCTTCTCATGTCCCTCGCCGACGCTCCTGGCCCCTCCCTCCTGCCGAGTAGCCCCACAGCAAGCACCTTGCTGTGGGAACACCTGAGCCGAGGTCTGCTCTGTGTGTCCATTTAGACATGGAGCTGTGGCTCAGCCCCGCCCTCTCTCTCTCCTCATTGGCTCACTGGCTTTGATTGACAGCAGTGACAGTCAATGGCTCCCCGCTGCTGTCTCAGTCAATGAGGAGGGGAGTCCCAGATAGCCGAGACTCTTGTACAACATTTCTGAATTGAGATGGGGCTCAGGAAAGTATTAGGGAGTAGTGATGGATGAACTTCCGACGGGACGTTTCGCGACCGATAGTTTGCGAACCGGAACGTTTGCGGCGGGCCCCATTGACTTCAATGGGAGGCGAACTTCGCAAACCTACAGGTCAAATTTGCAGCCACAAAATAATTAATAGCTGTGCAAACCACATGGCCAATGACATAACACATGTATGAGGTGAATCTGGGATCGACAACTACAAGCATTCTTTTTTTATATGGGAAATTGTTGTGACAATTCAGGACTGTGGAGCGCATGAAGGCAATGGAGGAGAGGGAAGGTCAGGGTAGGCAAAGAGATGATCACCAGCAGCGTGACATACAGAAATGACACCTGCACCGTGATAGAGTCATCTGACAGCAGCACCGTGATAGAGAGCAATGACATCAGCAGCGTGACATAAAGCACTAACACCAGCACCGTGATATACAGCACTGACAGCAGCACCGTGATAGAGAGTACTGACATCAGCACCGTGATATACAGCACTGACACCTGCACCGTAAGCAGCCCCAGGAGGAAGTCAGCATAGCACATGGATGGTGGGAGCCCCTCATAATGAGCATAGCACAGGGATGGTGGGAGCCCCTCATAATGAGCATAGCACAGGGATGGTGGGAGCCCCTCATAATGAGCATAGCACAGGGATGGTGGGAGCCCCTCATGATAAGCAGCCCCAGGAGGATGTCAGCATAGCACAGGGATGGTGGGAGCCCCTCATAATAAGCAGCCCCAGGAGGAAGTCAGCACAGCACAGGGATGGTGGGAGCCCCTCATAATGAGCATAGCACAGGGATGGTGGGAGCACCTCAAAATATGCACAGCAGAGGTACAGCCCCAGGAGGAAGTCAGCACAGCACAGGGATAGTGGGAGCCCCTCATAATATGCACAGCAGAGGTACAGCCCCAGGAGGATGTCAGAGGTCAGCAGTAGTGCACCTCAACCCTATGTATTGTGGACCTATACCAGTCCTTATAGAATAGCAGACTGTACCTCACTCAACCCTATGTCCTGTAGTAACCTATACCTTACCAGTCCTTATAAGGACCTTTTGTGGAACAAGTAGGTTGTGTGTGAGTGATTAGCAGACTGTACATCAGTCCCTATACCGATGAAGGACTGCTGCAGTATAGGGCAGTGGTCAGCAGTAGTGCACCTCAACCCTATGTATTGTGGACCTATACCAGTCCTTATAGAATGGCAGACTGTACCTCACTCAACCCTATGTACTGTAGTACCCTATACCTTACCAGTCCTTATAAGGACCTTTGTGGAACAAGTAGGTTGTGTGTGAGTGATTAGCAGACTGTACGTCAGTCCCTATACCGATGAAGGACTGCTGCAGTATAGGGCAGCGGTCAGCAGTAGTGCACCTCAACCCTATGTATTGTGGACCTATACCAGTCCTTATAGAATGGCAGACTGTACCTCACTCAACCCTATGTACTATAGCACCCTACACCAGGTTATTACCAGTCCTTATAAGGAGCTTTGTGCAACAAGTAGGTTGTGAATGATTAGCAGACTGCAGCAGAAGGGCAGCAGTCAAGTATAATATTCTTTCTATATTTGGAAGAAAGAATATTATACATGTACAAGCCTATTACCATACCACTGATACCAGTCCTGAAAAGAACCTTTGTGGACCTAATATAGTAACGGCTACTGATTAAACTGACCCTCACTGACTCACACACTGCTTCCTGCCTGTCCCTATATAAACTGACAAAACAGAGGCTACTGGAACAATAACTGGAATAGCACTTTTGTGGACCTGATAGTAACAGCTAATGACTAAACTGACTGTCCCTACAGCAGACACACCGTCCTGTCCCTTTCTCTAAACTGACAAAAGACACTCAGGCTGCTGCAACAATCAGTAGCACAGCAAACCTATATCCTGAACTGTGAACTACACCTAACACCTATACCAGTCCTGAAAAGAACTTTTGTGTACCAAATAGCTAGAGATTTGGGTCACTGCAATCTCTCCCTGCTCCACACAGCAACCTCCCCCTATAGTGACAGAAGAAAGAATGTAAAATGGCCGCCGGAACGGGTCTATTTATAAGTTAGGGGGAATGTCCAAGTGTCCATGTGCTGTAATGTCTCAATTGGCTGTCCTGTACCCCATGATGGATGTGTCATCATAGGTCAAAGTTCTTTTACACAGTAAACACGGAAGTCCGCCGGGCGAACCGTTCGGCAATCACTATTAGGGAGGGCTGCTGCATACAGAAGTTTTTTTAATTTTTATCTTAATGCATAGAATGCATTAAGATAAAAAAACTTTCTGACTTTCTGACTTTACAATCACAGAAACTGAAGGTTATCAACTGGCCTAATCAAATCCGAGTTCATGCAAGGAAGCCCACAAACATCTTGCAACTGAAGGAATTTTGCATTAAGAAGTGGCTAAAAACTTTACCAAGTCTATGTCAGAGACTGGTGGGCAGTTATAAAAAACGTAGAGGAATTACTTTGTGCTAAAGTGGGCAATACCAGATGTACTTACTTTTTCTACAATACACAAATACATCTATTGACATTTTTGTTAAATAAACTGTTTAAAATGATAATTTCCCTGTGTTTTTTTGCTACAAATATATCACCGTTATCTTTAATCACTGTTCAAACAAGAACTATCATTATTTTTAATTAACGCCCCAGGGGACCAAGTACATATAGCACTGTGTCTCCTTTTGTAGTCCCCTAAACACACCTGCATAATATGAGTAAGTGGACTGATCTGTCACTATGATGAATGATTGTGTGTAAAGTATTTTCCCTCTGTGTACAAGCAACCACAGATACATTACACAGAACCGCAGCTCCAAATTATCTTTTAGCTTTACAATTAACATGTAGTGCTGATTGTTCATTCACAAGTGACAGATCGCTCAGAGCTGCGGATCTCTGTGCATCTATCAGGGCTGCTTACACATACACAGTCCAACCGATGGGTGACCCAGCACTTTGTGAGCCTTCAATAGTTATAAATGAGAGATCGGTAATGTTGGATCAGTGCCGTGTATAAGTCCAATATTGCTGACAGCTTCTTTATAAAACTTTTTTATACTTTAAAATGTATTTGAACCATCGACACAGACAGACATTCGACAGGACTTCTTACTTATATCCCACACAGCATACAGGAACCATAGATGTTAAAGATTGAGGATGAGCTCAGGCGTGTTCGCAAGTCCACATGCCCACCAGAAGCTGACACTCTGCAGAGCTAATCACAGGCAGTGAGACATTTCCCAATCTGCAACTGCATAGATCGGGAAATGTCTCACTACCTGTGATTAGCGCTACAGAGTGTCAGCTTCCCGGGGGACATGGGCACATGGACTTGCGAACACGCCTGAGCTCATCCTTACTAAAGATACATAGCTCTACCAGAACAACAAACAAGTTAACATATTTATAATGCTTCCCACTACTGGGTGGAGAGCAGTAAAACACAAAACTCCTTCCCCCTAGACCTCAAAGTCTTTGAGATAACTGGGAGGGTGAATATTTCTCCTTGGAACCTATGGACCACTGTTTGAGACATTTCCCTGGGACCCTCAGCTGGGTGCAATTCTTCTTGGGCTGCATCAGAGGGACTGAGAGAAACTGTCTCTGTAACAACATTTCCTGGAGAACTAGCACCTGTATCAACCAATGGTTCACCATTATCTGGCATCACCGAAATCCAAGTACCACTAGAACCACAGCAGGTAAAATTTAACCACTTCTTTTTCGGATCTGATCAACGTGCCTTTGCAATATTCTACAATCAGTAATTTGTACTTTGTATGACAAAGGTCCTGTAGCCACAAGCACCTTTGCTGGTATCCAACAAGGCCCAGCGGTATAGTTTCTGACATAGACAGCACTGTCAGGCTCAATCTGACAGAAACATTAGTATCCTTTTTAAATTGCAGTTATTGCTTTTCTTGTAACTCTGATGTCAGATTAGGGTGTAAACGATCAAAACATTTTTTTTAGACGACTGTTGATTAGGAGCGCTGCTGGGCTACAACCAGTGCTTGAGCATGGTACTGTTGCAGAAGGAAATTTGCAAGTCTCTGATTCTAATCTCCTTGAACAATTCTCTTCAGTGAGTCTTTGGTGGTCTGAACCATACGTTCAGCTTGACTATTTGATGACGGGTATAATGGTGCAATCGTAACATGTCGAATAAGATTGCTTGCCATAAAGGTTTTGAATTCCAAAAGTAACAGTTGTCAAAAACAAACAACAACACAGACAGTATATCATAAAAGACTCGGCTTGGATTAAAAAAAAAAAAAAAAAGTCTCCCCCCCCCCCTTTTTTTTTCTCCCCTCCCCTTTTGTATAATTCTGTTTTCTATCTCTATGGCAATGGGGGACTAGTTTTTGGTTCCATCTTCCGGGTTCATGTTAGCAAGATTATTAAATTAAATAATGTAGTGATATATGTATTATATATATGAACTGTTTTGAATTTATGCACATGTCTCTTTCATCTCTAGAAAACGCCAAAGCTCCTGATGAAGCGTCTAACACGTAACATGTAGGGCAATCCTAGCTGATTCTTTTATGATATACTGTCTGTGTCGTTTGTTTTTGACAACTGTTACTTTTGGATTCAAGTACAATATTTGGGCATCCGATTCATTTATGATCCAATTTGACTGTGATGACAGTGTAATCATTATGCTCTGAGGCAATTATTGTGAAAGTATGCATGTTTCTGTATGTGCTTTTGCACTCCAGTATTTAAATTTTTGTAAATAAACTGTGTTAATTTCTTACAAATTTTGCTGTTATGCCTATAAAGTCCATCATTTTCAACACAAGTACACTGTCAGAAGATAACCGCTTTTTTGCAGCAATGAAAGCTGTAGAATTAACATCAGTCCACTTCCATGGAACATCTTTGTCTAGTAAACGATGTAGGGGTTTCGCAACATTGGCTTTGTCATGCGTTGTCAGTCAGAAAGGAATGGTAACAATTAAGTAACCCTAGGAAAGATTGCAGCTCATTTGTTTGTTGGGACTGGAGCTTTATGGATAGCTTCAACCTTAGAATAAGTTGGATGAATTCATCAATTCTGTATCCAAGGAAATCTACACTGTTTACCCCAAAAACACACTTTTTCTTTTTTATGAGACCAACATCAAGATAACATTTCAAAACAAGTTGTAGTTGTGAAGCCAAAGACTGAATTAAATCTGCTCCAATAAGAACATCATCAAAATAAGTTACTACACCTGGAAGTCCAAACAAGAGGTCCTCTATTAATTTCTGGAATATACCAGGAGCAGTGGAAAACTCCAAACTGCAAACGTTTTGCTCAGAAAGCTCCTTCATGTGTTGTTGTTGTTTGTGCATCTGCAATGTCCTCATCCACGTAATTGTTGGTAAGCCTGTGCCGTATTCAGTTTGGCAAATACCTTTCCTTTTGCTAACATAGTCAGAATTTCCTGTACAGCTGGAATTTGATAAGGATGTTCCTGCAGTGCTGTGTTGTTTGTACATTTATAGTCACAAATTCTAACGTAACCATTTGGCTTGGAACTATTGGGGTACACCACTTAGGATGTGTTACAGGTTCAAGTATACCTTGCTCTACAAAGCGTGTAATCTCAGCATCAATTTTTGGTCTGAGAGCTAATGCAACTTTGCACAAATTGGGGTTACTGTAGGGTCTAATTTTAAAGAAACAGGAGGGACTTTATAAATGCCAAGGCCTTCTTCAAAAACCGCACTAAAGTCCTCTATCACACATTATAGAGTAACTGTAGATACATTATGAACTAATAATTAAATTCCAAGGGGTTCAAACCACTCCCTACCCAACAAACTTGCTCTTTATCCCTTAGTAATTATTAAGCATAAACATCCCACTGGTACAAAGCAAGCACCCTTAACTTCCAATACTTGTTTGTTGTAGTCTACCAACTGGATATCACAGGGTGCTATTGAAGGAGCATTTCGAGGTCATAATGAGTTAAAAATTTCTTCTGAAATCAAGTAATATGCCTGCCCTGAATCTACTTCCATTTTGCATGGAACATCTTGTAACACAATTTCAGGGTAACTCTTCAGTCCTGATGAAGAGTTTTCCACTTTATACACATAGTCATTTGTATAAACACCTGTAGTGGTTTCATCATTTGGAACAACAATTGGCGCATTGTTCTGCCTGAGTGTGCTGCCGTTGGTATTGTATTCACATTTGTAGACTGATCTTTTGTCTGACAGACAAACAAAAGATTACATCATATATTGTATAGGAAAGGCTAAAACCAACTTAGACCAGGTTAATATAAGATGACATCAGATACAAAAAAAAAAAAGGTCTTTAATTATTATCAAGAGTATAGTTTTTAAATAAAAAAATAAAAATGATTTATTATAGACTCTAAAATCTTATACTACACACTGGAACTATGTGCTATTGGTATAATGATAACCAAGGAAATAAAAGTTCTGCTACCAGAACTATATAAAGAGGAAATTGAAAGAGGAGAGAGAGAGAATAGGGAGAAAAAAGTAGAAGAAAGAAAAAATAAAAGAAAAAGTAATCTTAGGTAGGAGAAAAAATACATAAGGAAGAAAGAAATGAGAGGTACTAGGAGTCCCTGGGGTAGTACATGGTAATAAACACATACCATGAATGTATAAATCGAGATGACCAAGGTCTTAGTAGGGAAGCATCAAAGTTGAATGGCAAAAAGTGAGTCACCCAGGGATTCCATATATTTTCTCAAAGTTGGATATTTCTCGTTCAAAAGTTTTTATTTTATGTTAAAGTATTATATAGTAAGGGAAGAACATAAAAGGTATATAGGAAGGGGAGGGAATAATTCTCCGGAGGAGGTTTTATATAACAGCTAATGTTGTAATTCTATAGAAAATCTTAATCACCATGACAATAAAACTCGGTTATCAATATTATCTGACGTATAATATTTAATCCAGGGTTTCCATATGATATCAAACGTTGTCATCTGGTTTTTATCTATAGCGTCCATTTTAGCATGTATGAAAGATTGATTCATTCTACGTTTTGGTTTCTGCAATATTCACCACATCTGTTTTCCATGCATTGGCTATAGTCTGCTTTGCGGCTATCAGGAGTGTAAGAACTAATTTGAATTGTTTCTGATTCAGAAAGGCTGGTTTAAAAATTAGCAGAGGCCAGTATTGTCTGTTGAGAATTTGGCGAATTTGGCGATTCTCGCAGCAAACAAATACCAGCGTGTGAGGACTTTATATGATGATTCAGACGCCAATGTATTTATAGAGGAAGATTTTGTGAAAGACCATATGTTGGACCAAGACCTAGAATTGATCGTACAATCCAGATCTTTTTCCCACTTGGCCACATATTTAGGTATAACAGTATTAGATTTAGCTATCAGTTGTGTATACAATGATGTAATACGACCTTTAGCATGTGGTTCCTTGAGACAAAATCTTTCAAATTGAGAAATATTATGTAAGTTTACATTTAAATTGAGAAGAGGAGTGTAAAAATGTTTGATTTGGAGATATCTGAATATTTCTGATTGTGGAAGCTTATATAATTCACATAGATCTGTAAAAGATTTTATCGATGTAGTTGAAGTTAAATTATATAGACAAGTGATACCAGCCTTAGACCAAGCTTTAAAAGTATTGGGATATTTCCAGGCAGGGTAAAAAGTCGGATTCTTGTGGAAAGATAATAGCGGATTTTGTGGAGATTGCAGACCATGTGAATTTCTATACCTATCCCATATAGATAGAGCGTACTTAGAAATGGGGTTATTTATAGACTTACGATCCGCAGGTTGTGTAACCATAATATATTGTTTATAGGAAGAGGATCAAAGTCTACAGCTTCAATGAGGACCCATAAAGGAATCTCTGTAGAAGAGTGATATTTTGTTAATTGAGATAATTGAGCTGCCTTGTAATATGTGTTAAGGTCTGGAAATCCCAAACCACCCAAAGCTTTGGCGAGAACACGTGCTTTTTTGTGAAGTCTGGGTTTTATTTTCCCCCAAGTGAATTTTGTTACTTTTTGTTGGATCAGCCTAAGAAAATATGCAGGAATATGAATCGGGAGAGTTCTGAATAGACATGTGCAGAGTAAAATATTTCGTTTCGGAATTTCGTTTTCGTCCGAAAACTTAATTTATTTAGTTACTCCCGAAATTCGTTTTTATTTATTTTGTTTTTCGTTCAAAAATTGCATTCCTCCGAAAATCCACATGAATTACGGTCGAATCTGTCTTTGAAGGTTTATAGTGTCTGTCGAATGTATAAAGAAGATTCGACGGAGCTAGTATATATAGCATACTTTAGAACCCTATTAAAGTCTATGGGACTCCAACGTTCAAAATCTAAAGTGCTCATTTTAAAGGCTAATATGCAAGTTACTGTCCTAAAAAGTGTTTGGGGACCCAGGTCCTGCCCCAGGGGACATGTATCAATGCAAAAAAAAGTTTTAAAAACGGCCGTTTTTTCGGGAGCAGTGATTTTAATAATGATTAAAGTGAAACAATAAAAGTGTAATATTCCTTTAAATTTCGTAGGGGGGGGTTGTCTATAGTATGCCTGTGAAGGGGCGCATGTTTCCCGTGCTTAGAACTGTCCCTGCACAAAGTGTCATTTATGCAGGAAAAAAAGTCCTTTAAAATCACTCGCAGCTATTATGAATTGTCGGCTCCCGTAATACAGAGAACACTCATTGAAAGTCATTGATAAAAAAATAAATAAATTAAAAAAAAAGCGTGGGGGTCCCCCAAATTCAATTACCAGGCCCTTCAGGTCTGGTATGGATATTAAGGGGAACCCTGCCTCAAATTTAAGAAAAAATTTGACGTGGGGTTCCCCCTAAATATCCATAACCAGACCCTTCAGGTCTGGTATGGATATTAAGGGGAACCCCGCGTCAAATTTAAAAAAAAATTGACGTGGGGTTCCCCCTAAAAATCCATACCAGACCCTTTATCCGAGCACGCAACCTGGCAGGCCGCAGGAAAAGAGGGGGGGACGAGAGAGCGGCCCCCCCTCCCTCCTGAACCGTACCAGGCCACATGCCCTCAACATTGGGAGGATGCTTTGGGGGTCTGTGACCCCTCAAAGCACCTTGTCCCCATGTTGATGAGGACAAGGGCCTCATCTCCACAACCCTGGCCGGTGGTTGTGGAGGTCTGCGGGCGGGGGGCTTATCAGAATCTGGAAGCCCCCTTTAACAAGGGGACCCCCAGATCCCGGCCCCCCCCTGTTTGAAATGGTAAGGGGGTACAAAAGTACCCCTACCATTTCACAAAGAAAGTGTAAAAAATGGTTAAATAAAACAAACACACTTTTGAAAAATTCCTTTATTAAAAATAAAAAAATAAAAAAAAGATTCCAGCGGCGGTAATCCCCTCTTGCTATCCAGCGACGGACGGTCATCTCTCCAGCGATGTCTCATGTCATCCAGCGCAGCGAATCCTCCGTCCTTCTTCTGTCTCCGTGGAGGAGACACTACAGACATTCCGGCGGCTTGACGTTTCTTATATACGGTGGGCGGGGCCACCCGTCACCTGACCCCGCCCCCCTCTGACACAAGGGGAAACCCGGGGTTCCCCGTGACGTATGGGTGACCCCGCCCCCCTCTGATGTAACACAGGCAGGTTTCCGTTACATCAGAGGGGGGGGGCGGGGTCACCCATACGTCACAGGGAACCCCGGGTTTCCCCTTGCGTCAGAGGGGGGCGGGGTCAGGTGACGGGTGGCCCCGCCCACCGTATATAAGAAACGTCAAGCCGCCGGAATGTCTGTAGTGTCTCCTCCACGGAGACAGAAGAAGGACGGAGGATTCGCTGCGCTGGATGACATGAGACATCGCTGGAGAGATGACCGTCCGTCGCTGGATAGCAAGAGTGGATTACCGCCGCTGGAATCTTTTTTTTATTTTTTTATTTTTAATAAAGGAATTTTTCAAAAGTGTGTTTGTTTTATTTAACCATTTTTTACACTTTCTTTGTGAAATGGTAGGGGTACTTTTGTACCCCCTTACCATTTCAAACAGGGGGGGGCCGGGATCTGGGGGTCCCCTTGTTAAAGGGGGCTTCCAGATTCTGATAAGCCCCCCGCCCGCAGACCTCCACAACCACCGGCCAGGGTTGTGGAGATGAGGCCCTTGTCCTCATCAACATGGGGACAAGGTGCTTTGAGGGGTCACAGACCCCCAAAGCATCCTCCCAATGTTGAGGGCATGTGGCCTGGTACGGTTCAGGAGGGAGGGGGGGCCGCTCTCTCGTCCCCCCTCTTTTCCTGCGGCCTGCCAGGTTGCGTGCTCGGATAAAGGGTCTGGTATGGATTTTTAGGGGGAACCCCACGTCAATTTTTTTTTAAATTTGACGCGGGGTTCCCCTTAATATTCATACCAGACCTGAAGGGTCTGGTTATGGATATTTAGGGGGAACCCCACATCAAATTTTTTCTTAAATTTGAGGCAGGGTTCCCCTTAATATCCATACCAGACCTGAAGGGCCTGGTAATTGAATTTGGGGGACCCTCACGCTTTTTTATTTATTTATTTATTTATTTTTTTATCAATGACTTTCAATGAGTGTTCTCTGTATTACGGGAGCCGACAATTCATAATAGCTGCGAGTGATTTTAAAGGACTTTTTTTCCTGCATAAATGACACTTTGTGCAGGGACTGTTCTAAGCACGGGAAACATGCGCCCCTTCACAGGCATACTATAGACAACCCCCCCCCCCCCCCTACGAAATTTAAAGGAATATTACACTTTTATTGTTTCACTTTAATCATTATTAAAATCACTGCTCCCGAAAAAACGGCCGTTTTTAAAACTTTTTTTTGCATTGATACATGTCCCCTGGGGCAGGACCCGGGTCCCCAAACACTTTTTAGGACAGTAACTTGCAGAATCTTTTCTCTCTGTCAAATCTTTTTTCTCTGTCGAATATTTTCTCTATATAATCTTGGACTAATAGAGGTAAGGTTAGGCACATTCGACCACAGGTTCTATAGACACAGATTGTTGTCAGAGTCATGTCGAATCTCCTATTCTATATCGAACTGTTGTAACAATGAAAACGAAAATAAAGCATTTATTTATGTCGGATCTTTCGTTTTTCGGATTTTGTGCTTTCGTTATCGTTTGTCAAAACGAAAACGAAAATAGCTGAAATTCGGACGAAAATGCATTCGGACGAAAACGAATGCACATGTCTAGTTCTGAATAAATATAAAAATTTCGGAAGAACAGACATTTTTATGATATTGATTTTTCCAAACCATTATATCGGCATTGATGACCAATTAGATAACGACCTTGTAATATTTTTTAATAGAGCTGGGTAATTAGCTGCAAATAAATCGGAGGGGTTAGGAGTAAACTGCACACCCAGATATGAATGAATTTTGTAAAGATTGTTTATCTTTCTCGACAAGTGAAATGTTTAATGCTGAAGATTTTTGAATATTGACCTTAAGGCCCGAAATAAATGAGAATTCTTGTAGTACAACCATAAGATTTGGGGCCGACACATGTGGAGAAGTTAGAAAAAGGAGAATATCATCTGCGAATAAACAGAGCTTATGATGGAAGCCACCCATTTCAATACCTGTTATAGTGGGTTCCATCCTAATTCTTTGTGCTAAAGGTTCGATGAGTAAAGCAAATAATAATTGACGAGTCCCCCTCAGTATATTAAACTTGTCCGATTTGTACCCTGCATATCTGATATAAGCTTTGGGATCTTGATACAAATTAGAGATCCATCGTAAAAAAAAATGAGGGCCGAATCCCCATTTGGAAAGGGTATAGTTCATATATGACCATGATACTGTGTCAAAAGCTTTCATAAGATCTAAAGAAAGAAAACAAGTGGGAATATGCCTTTTTTAGCGGCATGTGACAGGAGTGTTGCACGTCTAATATTAGCTCCTGCTTTACGTAATGGAACGAAGCCCACTTGATCACGATGTGTAAGATTGCCTATAATAGTATTTAATCTGTTAGCTAGAATTTTGTCTAAAATTTTTATGTCCAAATTTAGTAACAAAATGGGGCGATAATTAGACCATATTGAATCGTCTGTGTGAGGTTTAGGGAGCATACAGATAATTGCAGTCAGGGTTTCCCTTCTAAAAGAATGATCTTCCAAAAGGGAATTAAAAGTGTTTGTCAAGACTGGAGATAGGGTGTCTACAAACGTTTTTGTAATACAGCGCAGAAAAAACATCAGGACCTGGCCTCTTATTTAGTTTCAGATTTTTGATAACTTCAGATACCTCTATAATTGACACTGGTTCCTCCATCATTTCCATTTGTGTTTTAGATAGTGTCGGTAGAGATATATGAGAGAAAAAATCATTCGCTCTAGAAGGGTCCAACTCATTATTAGAAGAGTATATTTTTTAATTGTGTTTTGAATTTTTGTAATATTTTTAAAGGATTATTTGTGTATACCCCCTAGAGATTTTCAGACGTATTGGTTTCGTTGGGTTCTGGCAGGATTTTAATGCCCTGGCTAATAGTGTGTTAGGTTTATTCACATTGATATAGAAATTGTGTTGTGATCTCTTGATGGTTTTATCCGCTGCTTCAGTAAGTAATAGATCAAATTCCAATTTAGCTTTGTCAAGATTTGTTTTAGATAAAGAAGAAGGGTTATTTTGGAATGCTGTAACATTTATTGAAATTTGTTTCTAAAGTCTGACAAAGGATTTTTTCGTTCTCTGTTGAATATGTTTGCTTGCTGTAGAAATATGCCACAGAGAACAGGTTTGTGTGCTTCCCATAATGTAGTCGGAGAGACGTCAGGTGTGGAGTTATATTTTATATAATCTTTGAGCGCAATTTCAATATTATTTTTATGCGCTGGATTTTTGAGTAGGAAATCTCTTAATATCCATGTTGGATTTTTATTTTTTTTTGGAATTATAGAGGCAACAGTAATGTAAAGTGCACTATGGTCGGACCATGGGATGGGAATAATTTTTGTAGATATTATTTCTGGAATTAGCCCTATGCACATGAATATATGGTCTATCCTAGAGAATGAGCGATGAGGGAATGTGTGTATTGTCTCTTGGTTGGATTCAGTTCTCTCCAAGTATCTACTAGGTTATGTTTTATAATTAGTTTTGATAAGGGTTGTTTGTCTGCTGTATGTGACTGTGGGATTGGTGATTTATCCAAAAATGGAAATATGGTCTGATTAGAATCTCCGCATAGAATTGTAGTACCTATTTTGTGGTGTTCTATAGTTTGAAATAAATGAGAAAGAGAAAAGAAATAGGATTTTTGTTAGGAGCGTAGTATGATGTAATGGTGATAGCGGCATCAAGTAGGTGTCCTTTAAGAATCAAGTAACGACCTTCTGGATCCTTGATTTCCTTCATTAGTGAAAATGGTGTATTGCGATGGAAAGCTATAAGCACGCCTCATTTTTTAGAGGAGGCCGAAGCTGTGTATACTTGGGGGTAGTCTTTACTGAAGAATTTGGGAGTGGATTGTGACGCAAAATGAGTCTCTTGGAGGCAAACTACATGTGCTTTTTTGGATGAAAATGTGCGGAAGCCTTTAGTGCGTTTGTGTGGAACGTTTAGTCCCTGAGTATTTAATGATATGATGTTTAATGGGGCCATGTAGTTGGGAAAAGTGAATATATATTGGTGTTTATGTTAGAACGTGTGTCATATAAGAAATGATTTGTCTCCAGAGCATAATGGTGGAGGGAGCGAGGGGAAAGGAGATAATGACTGAAAAAGAAAATACAATTAATACAATATACAATATTGAAATGTATCTTAACATATTTATGTTCTTAACGTGTCCATTGGGAGGAGAAAAACTCTCCCTCCAAGCGTACATGAGCCACTGTCAACTGCCCGGTGTGCACCGAGCTGCTGAGGGTAACAAGAGAGGGTGCAAGGAACTTCCCTGCAGAACACCAAGAGCCAATCATATAATTTCATTTTTCAAGCTAAAAATAAAAATGTTAGATTAAGGCAACCTCAGAGACAAAAAAGAGAAGAGAGAGAAAAAAACAGTTATAATAAGGTGCCTAAATTATTAGGAACATTTCTTAAATAAGATTATGATAAAAATATTGATTGGAAGTCAGAACAAAAACTCGGCAGTAGCCATTCTGTTGAAAAGGCAAGATAGTAGCCTCAGTACAGGTGTTTATCAGTCCATAGTGTCAGTCAGTTCTGGATTCAGAGGTGGAGATTGTATGCGACTTCTGTGGATTGTAGTCTTCTTCTCTTCTGGAAGCAGAGGAGGGATTGTCGGCATATGAAGATGATTTTTGGCGAGTGTCTGCAGCATCTCTTTATGTGTTTTATTATCCCTAGTTTCTCTAAAGTAGTTTGCAGGTCCTTTAGCTGTTCGGCACATATATTTGCGACTTTGAAAAGTAAAACGCACTGAGAAAGGAAAGCCCTATTGGTAGATTATGTAATTTCGCTGTAATATTTGCAGTAGTGGTTTCAGGGTTCTTCTTTTATTGATTGTAATTTGTGAGAGGTCTGTGAATAATTGATATTTATGACCCTTGAAAATTAGGGGATCTTTATTTCTAGCTGTATTTAGCAGTAGTTCCTTAGTGCGGTAGCAATGCAATTTTGCGATAATGTCACGGGGAGGACCATCTGTTTTCTTTGGTGCTAGGGCTCTATGAACCTGGTCCATTTCAAGACGCTCTAGTGGGATAGCTGGTTGTAATTCTTGAAAAAGTGCAGTAATAGCACCGTTTAAATCAGTCACAGATTCGGGTATTCCTCTAATATGTATATTGGAGCATCTTGCACGATTTTTTAAATCCTCCAATTTGGATTGTAATATGTCATTTTCCTCTTTAAGAAAATCAATTTCTGAGGCAATGTTAGATGTATAATTTTCCAGATCGTCTGCTCTAATTTCCAGTGCTGATGTACGCTGACCAAGTTCTCTAATTTCTTTAGTAAGATTTGTGGTGATGGTATCTGCAGTGGATTTTAGTGATTTTTGAAGCAGATTTTCTATTTGTTTCAGCGTTACAGGAGGGAATAAGTCTTTTTGTGTGGAAAGTTCTAAATTCTCCAGAACTGAATTTTTTTTCAGGTATTTGATTAGAGAGACTATGTGCCTTTTAATGAGAGAACATCTTTATGTAAAGCAGCAGAAGGGGTTGTCTATTTGTTCTCCTCACTGTGCCTCCCCTCAGAGGAGGAGGGTTTCAGCGCCATACTGCTGTATGTGTGAAGCGGCGCTTTCTTGTTAATTTTCTGCCTCATGAGTCTCCTCTGACACCCCCCCCCCCCCCAAATGTCGCCTATGTAAGGTAGGGATATTTATCGTTTGATATTATATATGTGCAGAGGTTCGAGTTACCTCCGCCGCTATATGGCTCCGTTGTCCCACTGAGAACGGAGCTCTAAGCCGGCATTACCACTCGGCTCGGCTCCCACAGCTGCACTCCCCCAAAGTTGGATATTTCATCTTAAGTTATAGCCTCTGTTTTGGCATGGATCATTGCTTGATTGATTCTTTGTTTAGTTTCAGCAATTATTAAGGACAAGGATTTCCAAGCTTTGGCAATTGTTTGTTTCATGGCTGTAGTGATCTGTAAAAGGAGTTTCAATTTGCGGTAGGAGAGAGTGGCTGGTTTTAAGTTTAAAAGTGCTATTGTAGGATCAGGATTGACAGGGATTTCAAACAGTGTTGAAATCATAAGAAATACATCTTTCCAGAAATTTTTTGCTACCGGGCAATCACACATAGTATGGAGATGTGATCCTAGACCAGCCATGAAAACAAGATGGAGACTAATTTGGAGCATATTTTGCAATTCTGACAGGGACCAAATACCACCGCATGAGTACTTTGTGATTTGTCTCCAAGGCAGCTATTTTTTATGAGGATGACTTAGTTGTGCTCCAAATCTTATCCCAATCGGCTGCTTCCAACAAAAACCCAAGATCCATCTCCCACTTAGCCACATATGATGGTGGATCTGAGTTGGGTTTAGTAATATGATGAGTGTGAAGAGTAGGGATGGGCCTGATGTTTAAGTCAAACATACGTGTTTGGTGAATCCCAAACATTATGGGGCATTCGTGGCAAATTCAAACGCCGCAAAGTGTGTGTAATATATAGTAATATTTGGGGGTTCTTTGCTTTGCTCACTGGTGTGTTCTACACAGAAGCTAGAATTCACACCAGTCATGCCATTTAAGGGCTTGTTGGCCCTCTTTTATTAAATGAAAACAAGTCCAATAACAGGAGGGTTGCCCACACAGGGGTTTCAGCTTTCCACAGCAACAAATGTAATAATAAACAGAAAAATACCAAGCCACCTGGCTCTTTTCAACAGTACTGCTATTTAGGCTTTACACTTCAGCCCTCTTGGCCATATAACACAGATCACATCCAACTACTGTACCTCTTTTCAGCTTTCTTGCTGCTCAGCCCACCGCTTTGGGCCCTCTGACTATACCATGCAGACATGCATGCTTCTCCCTTGCTTGCCTGGACTCCTCGGGGAGGATGGAGCCCAGAACCCTGGTCCTGGCTCTGTTAAAAGCCCAGGACCCACCTGCTCAATCAACCAGCCAGACCCCTGGCTGTTCCCAAAATCCGGTCCCAGGATTGGAGATTCCACCCCACCCATAACGCAATGGAATCTCTGGGCTCCAGGTCCCCAACTGGATTTTTGTAAACAATGAGGAAACGGAAAAGCCAGTTTCCTCCCAAATAAACAACTCGCCTGGAGTCCCTCAACCTGCCTGATTGAGAACCCTGCATCTCACACTACCACATACCCCCCCCCCTTGTTTTGACCCAGAGGGTGGAACACACAAGTTTCTTTTGGCACCTCTGCGCCAGCTACCATTTGCAGGATTCCAATCCTGTCCAACCTCACTCCTAGGAAAAGGAGGGAGACACCAAAGGGGAACTCTACCCAATGCCCCCTTTGGTGTCTCCCTCTAAGCCTCACTGTCACTCTGCTATGAGCTTTGATGCGACCTTCCCAACATTAACATAAGCACTTTCTCTCCTGAAATTTTAACGGGTTACCCCTGGTCTTTCTACCAACCCTTCTGCTTCCAGGCTTCAACACCTTTGGACACCACACTGTCATGTACCTTTTAACAAATTATTTGGTTAATCATTGACAGACATATTTAAAGTGGCTGTAAACCCTTACAAACCACTTTGACCTACAGGTAAGCCTAGGTCCAAGAAATATCTCCTAAACCTATACGGTTTAGGAGATATTTACAAAAAGACAGCCACCGCTGTCTATGGCGCATGTGCCGTAGACAGCGGCGCGCAGGCACACAGGGCAGGCCGCAGATCACGGCGATATGCCGCTCGTGCCGGCTCCCGTACACATGCACGGGAGTGACATAATCGCAGCTCCGGCAAATCACAGCGCCGGAGCAGCGAGACCCGGAAGTCGCTCTGGGATACATGGCAGCGGTGAAGAGGAAGATGGAGGACCGCTTCGGGGGCTTCGTTCTCAGGTAAGTTATTCATAATGAGCTAGTATGATATGCATACTAGCTCATTATGCCTTTGCCTTACAGGGTGTGTGTGTTTTTTTTTTTTTTTTATTGCCTTTACTTCCTCTTTAAACCAACATTACACCTCTCAATGTTGCCCAGGTCACCAATGCCCTTTTTTCAGGATTTGGCAGAGTCCACACATACCGGAGGGCCGTTGTCCCCCACAGGAACCTCACAGGATGTCACCTCCCCTGGGTTCAGCCACTCTGCAGGCAGCTGTCCTACTACTTGACCTGTTCTGATACCATCTGTATTTTTATCTACCTGAACAGGCAAGCTCTCGTCTGATCCACATACAATTTTTACCGCACTCCTTATCTGTTCCCTTGTCTCTGGGACCTTATTAGGTTTGTCACCTAAACCAAACATTGGACCGGGGACCCCAGTCTCTTTAACAACCTTAGTTTGAGCCCCGGTCAGCATTTCTGCTGCTTTCGGGTCCACACTTGGCCCCTCCAACTCATGTGGTTTTTCCACTGGTGCAGTATACGCGCCCTTCAACAACTGACCAGCACCACCCTGGACCATAGCAGCAGAAATACTTCCCATCTGGCTGTTAGGAGGTGAAAACAACAGACATGTTAGGCTTATTTTCCATTTCTCCAAAGTCTCTCTCAACAATTATTTCTTCTGGACGTAATCCAGCAGCATACGCAGTGGCAACCTTTAACACAAATAACAAATTCAGGAATAAACCATTCCTGCCCTGTTCTTCTTTGTTCTGTAGAGCCTGCCATTCAGTGCTCCACCCAGTGGTACTCTGCAGTACCAGACCGTCAGACTGTGGAGGAGACACACTAGTATAGATTGGCTGTACATCCCAAAGTTCAAGCATATCTTTTAATGCTTTGGTTACAGATCAGATCCTTGATCCCAGACCCTAATCTTTCCTGGGGACTGTTATTACACTGGGAATACAGACAAACTCATTTGCTGAGACTTGAGAAGTTGCAACTTTCAAACGAACATCCTCCCAGCTGGAGGTAACCACAGCCTGGTGCTCCACCAGAGCGCTGCCAGGCGCTGGACTCATATGCAAATTTTCAGGCTCAGCATCAATAAACTGCTCCCCCAGAACATTATCAGTGACAACGTCACTTTGACACTCCATGTCAATCTCAGTTTTTCGGGTCACAGACAATGTCTCTGCTGTGTGCTCGCCATTATTTTTATTGTCACCCATGGTAACCAAACCATCACAAATTGCCAATGCGCTGCATTTTTCATCATGGTCAGAAATATAAATGCATTTGTCATATTTCATTTCCCCCATGTTCGGCAGGGCAGTGTCTGGAAAGGAACTGCACCCAGTGGAGTGGTCGTCTACAGCAGCATGAGATCCTTTGCCAGCAACTGTCCTGACCCCTGACCACCATCACATAAAACATTTGGACCTGTGACTATAATCACTTCATTTATTTCTGTGCCGTCTGGCACTTCCACCAACCCTAGCTCATTTGGCATGGCATCAACCATTACCACATCATTAGGCCCTTTGTGGATCACAGACATGACCTCTTCTGTGCATTCGCCCTTACTTGGCGTTTCCATCTCATGAGCAATATCTGCAGTAACAAGTGCACCCTTGCACTTTTGTACCCCCTTACCATTTCAAATGGGGGGGCTGGGATCTGGGGGTCCCCTTGTCAAAGGGGGCTTCCAGATTCTGATAAGCCCCCTGCCCGCAGACCCCCACAACCACCGGCCAGGGTTGTGGGAATGAGGCCCTTGTCCCCATCAACATGGGGGCATGGTGCTTTGAGAGGTCACAGACCCCCAAAGCATCCTCCCAATGTTGAGGGCATGTGGCCTGGTACAGTTCTGGAGGGGGGGGGCGATCTCTCGTCCCCCCTCTTTTCCTGTGGCCTGCCAGGTTACGTGCTCGGATAAATGGTCATGGATTTTTGGGAGGAACTCCACGCCATTTTATTTATTTTTTATTTGGTATGGAATTCATCTTAAAATCCATACCAGACCTGAAGGGCCTAGTAATTGAATTTGGGGGAAACTTAAGCTTTTTTTTTTTATCAATGACTGTTCTCTGTATTAGGGGGAGCCGACAATTCATTATAGCCGCGAGTGCTTTTAAATGACTTTTTTTTTTTCTGCAGAAATTACACTTTGTGCAGGGACAGTTCTAAGCACGGGAAACATGCGCCCCTTTACAGACATACTATAGACATCCCTGAGGTACGAAATGTATAGGAATATTACACTTTTATTGTTTCACTTTAAGCATTATTAAAATCACTGCTCCCGAAAAAACGTCAGTTTTTAAAACTTTTTTTGCATTGATACATGTCCCCTGGGGCAGGACCCAGGTCCCCAAACACTTTTTAGGACAATAACTTGCATATTAGCCTTTAAAATGAGCACTTTTGATTTTGAACATTCGAGTCCCATAGACTTTAATAGGGTTCTAAAGTTCACACGAAGTTTAGGTCTGTTCGCAGGTTCTGGTGCGAACCGAACCGGGGGGTGTGAGAGGAGACCTTGCTGGATCTGGCGGCAGAGGAGACACACCAATTGCCGAGGTACCCCCCCCACGCTGAGTGCTGCTGAGTGATTACTTAAAGGGACCAACACAGCGCAATAGGCAGGAGACTGACGCCAGGATCTGGGGATACCAGAACAGGACCTCAAAGTATAAAGAGCACCAGGGACCCTGAGGATATATATATTATATGCTGTTACCTTACAGCTGTAAGGTAAGGGGACACCCATATTTCGACCACACAGGACCACGAGGGATACATTCACCATCACCATTACAATCACCGATTACATTGCTTTTTTATAGTGCACATGTATTTAGACACTAGCACTTTATGCGATTTTTTGATATATGCGATTTTTTGATATAATCGCCACTGGTTGTCGCACAAGTAGAATGGAAATTTTCTGATAGATGTAATTGTTCAATTTTATACATATTTTTTTATTGTTTGCATAGATTTTAGGTATTGTGCACAAGCTTCTTTATTACTCTAGAGGGATTTTGCTTTTACTCCCTCAGCACCAACACTTTTTATGCGTTTATTTGGATTTTTTGTCACTCTTTGCACAATTGAATTATTGAGCTGCTTACCGCTGCATTTATATTGTTTTGATCATTTTATAGTGTAGAGGACACCTGCACGCATTTATTCTTATATTTTTTTGGCACTGGCACCTTATGCGATTTTGTCAGTTACAACCAACCACTCTCTGCACAATTGATTTATCGAGTTGGTGACTGCTTTATGTATACTGTTTAATTTACTTTATGGTGTAGAAGATATTTGCACGGATTTATTTACTGTCTAGCACTGGCACTTTATGTGATTTTGTCAGCTTTAACAAATTGCATTGGGAATCACTAATTTACTGTGATTATTTTTCTTTTTTATGTTTGTATATACATTTGATTTTTATCCTGGATATTACAATGTTATAGTGGTGAGGGCCCCTTACTATCCCCTCATAAAACACGCATACCGTTTTACACACTATATTTTTTTTACTTTATGCGGTAGTATATATATCACCTAATAATTTTAGTGCCTATAGAATTTATTAGCCTCTAGGCTAAATTCCCTGTCATAGTACTGCGCATCACTACCTTTCTGTCTTTTTACTCTGTGACTGGGGTTCAAGTACCCCACCTCAGTGTGTGCAGCAGTACGAACACTCGTTTCTTTCCTGATTAGGCGCAGGAATAACTTATTTTATATTACACTTTTATTGTTTCACTTTAAGCATTTTTAAAATCACTGCTCCCGAAAAAACGTCAGTTTTTAAAACTTTTTTTGCATTGATACATGTCCCCTGGGGCAGGACCCAGGTCCCCAAACACAATAACTTGCATATTAGCCTTTAAAATGAGCACTTTTGATTTTGAATATTCGAGTCTCATAGACTTTAATAGGGTTCTAAAGTTCACACGAAGTTTAGGTCTGTTCGCAGGTTCTGGTGCGAACCGAACCGGGGGGTGTTCGGCTCATCCTTAGTAATAAGTGGTAACATTAGGAAACCCTGATCCCCCTTTGGGCTTTGGAAGGTAAAGAGTGTGTTTGGGCAGATGGGTTTTCATGGAGCCCCAAACGAAATTTAATGCCTTACGTTGTAGTATTTTGAGAAAGTATATGTGACTGTAACACTGGAGCAAGGATATACGAGAATTTCTTATGGTATAGGGCAGAGAAGCCATCTGGCCCTGGACGTTTATTTGGTTTAAGAGAGTTAATTGCTAATTTAATTTCAATAGCTGTAATGAGGCTTTCAAGACAATTGTGTTGGGCTAAAGGAATAATATGTGAATATATATACCTAACTCCAAATAAATATAGGATATATGGCGCTGAATGAAAATATAACCTGGATAGTGATTAAATATAAAACCAATACATACTACTAAATTAAAGGAATAATAGGAAGCTTGATTTGTGAAAAATTTCTGCTAAAATTTTATCAAAAGATCCTTCCTTTCTATATAAGGAGGTAAAGGTGTGGAGGATCTTTACTGGATTACTAGTATATGTGTCATGAGATAATTTCAGTCAAATCGGTTTAGCCACATCTAATGTCTCCATGTGTCCCAGAGAAGCAATGCTGGAGATATTTATAGATTCATCGCTCAACTGATTTTGTGGGTTTCTGCTGTGTTCATTCACTGAAATCCCATCCTCATCGCCAGTTTTGTATATTTTTAAATGTATTTGAACCATCGACACGGACAGACATTCGACAGGATATCTTTTACTTATATCCCACACAGCATATAGGAACCATAGATGCTGAGGATACATAGCTCTACCAGAACAATAAACAAGAGAACATATTTACAACAATGCCTCACCGTACTGGTTGGAGAGCAGTATAACACACTATCACATAACAAAAACTAACAGCTCTGTGCCCTCCATCGGTCAGATGTGTATGTGTAGAAGCAGTTCTGATAGACACACAAGGGTTGATTTCAGTGGTGGCTGGTGATATTTATTTGGGGGGGCAGCAAACAGTGCACAGCCAGACACTCCTCCCCCACCGGTCAGGTCACCTGATCCAACCCCCCCGGTGGGACGGTCACCCAGCCACAATACTTACCCCAGGCTTCCCTTCGGGCGGTGGATGGGTGGCTGGCTAACTTCCCCTGCGTTTCCTCGCATATTCTCCCTCCTCCTCCTGGTGGCCAGTGTAGCTTCTCCTTTCGGCCTATCGGGAAACGGGTCTCAGACCCATTTCCTGATTGCCCCGGGAGGAGAATTAGCATGACAATAGCAAAAATGAATTCGCTAGTGTCATACAACTGGGTTGGCCCGAGCACAGTGCTCTGTGTCCCGAGCCAACCCTATTTTGAAGCGTATTAGAGCCTCTGGCTCTAATCACGTGGTTGAAATCAAAAACACCCCCCCATTGGAATCCATGCATTCGCCACCCTGCATGTAGATTGGGGCTGGACGCATGGAAAGGGGGGGGGGGAGGTGGCGCTCATGCTTGATTTACTAAAACTGGAGAGTGAAAAATCTGGTGCAGCTCTGCATAGAAACCAATCAACTTCTAACTTCAGCTTGTTAAATGAAATGATAACTAAAGACAAACTTTTTTTTAGCTTTGGATAGAGTAGATTGAACACCTGTCAGGCAGTGGCAGTCCATCCATAGGGGGCGCACGGCCCCTAATCTACATGCGGGGTACCAGACGCATGGATTTCAATAGGGTTGTTTTTTTGTTTTTTTTAAGCACATGATTAGAGCCTGAGGCTCTAATTGGCTTCAAATAAGGGTGGGCTAATTTCTTCCTGATTCTCCTCCTGGTCAATGTGGAAGCAGTTTCTGAGACCCACTTGGCCAGGGAGTCTTAGGACTAGGATCCTATTCTAGCAATGAGCTGTCTCCAAGCCTTCCCAGGCAAAAGATCCTCTTTGGACTCTTCCAGAGAAAAGACATGGACAAATATGACTGCAAGAATGCTGCCTTGTTCAAGCAACCAAGGATAAAGATGAAGACATCTAACTGGCTGTTACATTCATTAAACATGTGGTCAATACACACTACAGGTGTCGTTTCCACTCACCCTGTAAAGGGACGGGATCCAGGAAATTGGCACGTCTCCTACCTAGCTTGTATAAATTACATCCTGTACTTTATCTTGCTCCACTAGGATATGGTTCTTGTGTTCACATGCTAAATGCATTGTCTATCAGGAAGCCCTCTGTTGGTCGCTGGGTGGCATATGAGGTGTAAATCACTCCCAATGGGGAAGCAGTGTAATATCATGGCTGGAGTGGACACTTGCCTTAATATTATGGAGATACTGAGCTTTGTTATGGATGAGGCACTGCACTGCTGCTTAATAGTTATTAAACAAGCTCAATGTTTTTTTGCCTGCCTTCTGCAGAAAAACAAATGTCAACCCCAAATAAAGATCAGCGCTACCAACATAGGCGTTTAAACAAGGTGTACCTGGGCAAGCCCTAATGTCCAGGCACATCCGGCATAAGTCAGGGCTTTTTTGCTGGCAGAATGTGTAGGTATCTTAATTTCGGCACCTTTGCTAATGGCCAATGGCAGCGCTGCGAGAGGGACTATTTCTCAGGTGGCTGTGTAACTCCTGTGAGTGCAGCCACTGGCCACAGAGTAAGCAGGCAAGCGGCTGCATTTTCCGATGCTACCTCTATAGTTCCGGCAACAGCACCCCTGAAGGCTGAATATCACTCCGCTGCCTGCTGTCGGGGATGCTGTAGCCAGTACTATAGAGGTAGCATTAGGGCTTGATTAACTCCAATGTTTTTATCTTCTGTCCCCTGCCACCATGGGGCTGCTGCAGCCCACCACTGGCCTGTGTCCACTCGAGAAAATTATTGGTTGCTAGGACAACCCTCGCAGAGGAAGAGGAGAATGTAAATTTCTCCTCCCAGTTTTCTTCCTGCAGTGCCGACAATGGAACCAGCTGAGGTGAGGGAGACCCGTCGGGACTTGGGACTCAGGACGTGTCACTGGTAAGTAGAGAGTGGCAGCACAGACTCTGGCAGTGGCAATGTCTATGCAGAACTGCAGCAGACAGGGAGAGAGCGTGTAGTGCAGTCATTCTCAGTCGCACTGTTTGTGTGGGGTACCGGGGCACAGCTGAGAAATGGGAGCTATGGCTGACCTGATCCCCTTCTAGAAAAGTTACTGTGGTCTTATTGTCTGGCACACTGGTTTAAAGGGGAACTCTGCAGACTCTGGGGTAAATGGGAACTGTTATGTAAGTGGGAACTCTGTGGTAACCAGAGACCCCTTCACTTTAGAGGCCCCCCTTACACCAGTCCGCAGAGATCCCCTTTGTGTCAGAGTCCCCCCCCCTATAGTGTACATGAAGGGGGATTCCGATGTTAGGGGTCTCTGATCACCTGAGTCCCCCCTTACATCAGAGTTCCCAGCTATACTTTGATGTAAGTGGGGACTCTGGGAACCCTGATATAAGAGGGAATGCTGGGTACACTGATGTTAAGGGGAACTCTGGTGACCAGAGACCCCCTTAGATCAAAGTTCCCCTTTACACCAGAACCCACAGCATTCTATACATCAGATTTCCCAGTGTAAAGGAGAACTCTAGGGACTCTGATGTAAGGGAGGCTCTCTAGAAACCCTTATTTAAGAGGGGAAATGTGATATAAGATGTAACGCTATTGACTCTGGTATAAGGGGGAATGCTGTGGACTCTGATGTAAAGGAGGACTCAGATGTGAGTTGCGTACTGTGGACACTGGAATATGTAGGGGCCCATTCACAAATGCTTTGATTTTCTGAAGAGCAATCAGAAAACAGATCGCTTTTCAGAGAGCATTTGAGGGACGGTGAGGTTGTATGGTCTCCACACCATCTGCTTTAATGCTTTGAACTCCACACACAGTATTTCACAAAAGTGAGTACACCCCTCATTTTTGTAAATATTTTATTATATCTTTTCATGTGACAACACTGAATAAATAAAACTTTTCTACAATGTAAGGTAGTGAGTGTACAGCTTGTATAACAGTGTAAATTTGCTGTCCCCTCTAAATAACTCAACACACAGCCATTAATGTCTAAACCATTGGCAACAAAAGTGAGTACATCCTTAAGTGAAAATGTCCAAATTGGGCCCAAAGTGTAAATTTTGTGTGTGGCCACCATTATTTTCTAGCACTGACTTAACCCTCTTGGGCATGGAGTTCACCAGAACTTCACAGGTTGCCACTGGAGTCCTCTGGCACTCGTTCATGACAACATCACGGAGCTGGTGGATGTTAGAGACCTTGCGCTTCTCCACCTTCTGTTTAAAGATGCCC
Source organism: Lithobates pipiens (assembly GCF_037356315.1). Taxonomy (NCBI): domain Eukaryota; kingdom Metazoa; phylum Chordata; class Amphibia; order Anura; family Ranidae; genus Lithobates; species Lithobates pipiens. Next base: position 564,433,517 of record NW_027507748.1, read on the forward strand.
CACAGATGCTCAATAGGGTTTAGGTCTGGAGACATGCTTGGCCAGTCAGCTTCTTTAGCAAGTCAGTGGTCGTCGGTATCATGTTGGAATACTGCCCTGCGGCCCAGTCTCCAAAGGGAGGGGATCAGGCCCTGCTTCAGTATGTCATAGTACATGTTGCCATTCATGGTTCCTTCAATGAACTGTAGCCCTCCAGTGCAGCCCCAGACTATGACACCCCCACCACCATGCTTGACTATAGGCAAGACACACTTGTCTTTGTACTCCTCACCTGGTTGCCGCCTCACATGCTTGACATCATCTGAACCTAATATGTTTATCTTGGTCTCCTCAGACCACAGGACATGGTTCCAGTAATCCATGTTCTTAGTCTGCTTGTCTTCAGCAAACTGTTTGCAGATTTTCTTGTGCATCATCTTTTAAAGAGGCTTCCTCCTGGGATGACAGCCATAGAGACCAATTTGATGCAGTGTGCGGTGTATGGTCTGAGCACTGACAGGCTGACCCCCAGCCCTTCAACCTCTGCAGCAATGCTGGCAGCACTCAACCGTCTATTTCCCAAAAACAACCTCTGGATATGACACTGAGCATGTGCACTCGACTTCTTTGGTCAACCATGGCGAGGCCTGTTCTGAGTAGAACCTGTCCTGTTAAACTGCTGTATGGTCTTGGCCACCATGCTGCAAGTCAGTTTCAGGGTCTTGGCAATCTTCTTATAGCCTAGACCATCTTTATGTAGAGCAACAATTCTTTTTTTCCAGATCCTCAGAGAGTTCTTTGCCATGAGGTGCCCTGTTGAACTTTCAGTGACCAGTATGAGAGAGTGAGAGCGAGAACAAAAAATTAAGAAAAAGTATATCAGACATGTGGGTGACTACAAATCAGGTTCAGTTTTTAGATGGAAAAATTGAAAGAGGTGGATAACATGGTTACTACTACTAATACCAATACCATTCCACCTCCCAAATTAAACTAGAGTTCAATCTAGAACCCCTCTTGGAAAGGCACCCCAACCGCAAAAAATGAGGAGACCACAACAGCGTGATATATCACCACAGAGGAATAGACGGCCTAGTTTTAGAACCCCAAGTAACCATAATCAGAATTGAAGGGACCAATATAGACAAACCTGGGATGATAGTTACAATCCTAGCCCTAGGTCTTATCATTATGTATCAAATCGTAATGATAGTAGACCATTTGGACAATCCATTAATAATGGTAGACCATCTCCTTGGTCTAGACCCGGGTCTAATTACTCTCATTATGAGAGGGACAGATCCCCCCCAGGGCCAAAAACAAGGTTATGATAGGAGACCTGAACAGCCTCACCAAATAGGAGGCTATTTGGCCCCCACTTACAATAGATTCTCACCCTTGAGGGAAGAGAATCAACATTCTAATCCTTACCCTCACCATACAATTATAATCTTGATAATTCAAATTCAATGGGCTGGGGTTTTCCCAGGGAAGGACCGAACCGAAATCGAAAAAGAGGTCCTGAACCATGAGGGGAGGGGGGTGGAGAATTAAAAGAAAAAGGAAAGAGAACCTAGTTGGATCTAGGATTTTTAATCTCAGCAAGAAAGTACTTACTAAAGAAAAAAACATTACTCTCGATAAGGGTCTGAAATATGTCCCTCCTAAAAAAAACTTGACTTTTTTAGGTTTCATACCTTTATCAACATTCACAAGTATATTTGTAAGTTGAATGTTCAAAGATATCTACTTATGAATCCAACGACCAATCGTAACAGATTGGATTCACCTGGACCCATCCATTCTGCATTGTCTAATCCTTCTATGTTTAACACTTAATGACCGGGCCTATGTTTCAGACTCGGTGTTTACAAGTTAAAATAATCTTTTTTTGCTAGAAAATTACTTTGAACCCCCCCCAAAAAAATGGTGGTCGTTGCAATACTTTCTGTCACACCGTATTTGCACAGTGGTCTTACAAGCGCACTTTTTTGTGAAAAAATACACTTTTTACAATAGCTGATAGCAATTACGCTGAGTAAATTGATACCCAACATGTCACGCTTCAAAATTGCGCCCGCTCGTGGAATGGCGACAAACTTTTACCCTTAAAAATCTCCATGGGCAACGTTTAAAATTTTCTACAGGTTACATGTTTAGAGTTACAGAGGAGGTCTAGGGCTATAATTTTTGCTCTCACTCTAGCGATCGTGGCAATACCTCACATGAATGGTTTGAATACCATTTTCATGTCTGGGCGCTATTCACGTATGCATTCGCTTCTGTGCACAAGCTCGTCAGGACAGGACGCTTTAAAAAAAAAAAATCTTATTTGTTTTACTTTTTATTTTGACACTGTCCTTTTAAAAAATAAATTTTGGGTCACTTTTATTCCCATTACAAGGAATGTAAACAGTCCTTGAAATAGGAAAAAAATCTTAACAGGACCTCTTAAATATGAGATCTGGGGTCAAAAAAAACCTCAGATCTCATATTTACATTAAAATGCAATAAAATAAATGCAATTAAAAAAAATGTAATTTTGAAAAAATAAAAAGTTCTCCTTTAAGAGCATTATAGGCAGAAGTGACGGTTGACATTACTTCCACTAGTCAATGCTATGGAGCTGAGTGGGGGCCATCTTCCCCTCACTCAGCAGCCAACCAAACAGGGGAGAGAATGCAATTGTCTCTGACGCTACCGGTGGCTCTGGTAAGCGGCGGAGACCACCAGAGCGTGGCGGGAAGGGGGCCCTCTTCCGCCACCGATAAAAGTGATCTCGGGTGAACCCACTGCAGAGACCACTTAAAACTGAAAGCGGACTGCCCGCTGAAGAGGAGGATACCAGCGTTATGGCAGCTATCTGCTTCCATAACAATGGTATTCCACTTCAAACAGCCAATGTATAACGACGGCGGGTGGTCCATAAGTGGTCAACCCTCCGGTACCTGTTTCCCAGTCTATTAATGTCTTTAAGGATCTTGTCCTCAAAGATCTTGATGTATTGGCAATAAAAATACCTCATAAATGTCCAGCAGTTAAGATTGGGTTGAAACGGCTACGAAAGAAAAGATTTGGTAGGTCCTCCAGCTGACAAATTGGCATTCTGGATAAATGTGATTATGAAAGTGAAATGTTCAAAATTTAAAAGTGATCAGAAAACCTACAGTGAACTATAACATGATCCCACAAACAGATTTAAAAGAGATCTGGATAGCATTATCAAACAGGGTTTTCGTGACTCTATTCTGGATAAGAAAGAGAATGCTTTTCTAGTTCCAATAGCTCCTTGCATTCCAACCATTTACTATCTCCCCAAGATCCATAAGAATACCACTAAACCCCCTGGATCAGTGGCGGAATTATAGGGGTCACAGAGATTGCCATGTTGACCGGGCCCCTGTACTCTTCGATAGGAGAAACAGCATGGACGGCTGAGACGAGCTCCCCGATCGTCAGCCGAACTTTAATCGACGGCACTATGCAGGGAGCTCATCACATTAACCTAAAGTGAAATCACAGTGCGGTGCTCTTTGTCTCCCCCTACAGTGCAGTACCTGGCAGGCCGAGCTAAGGTAAAAGTCTGCCTTTTTTTATAAGACTATCTATCTACTGTATGTTTATATGTGTGTGTGCATGTATCTATGTGTGTGTGTGTGCATGTATGTATGCATATGCATGTATGTGAGTGTGCATGTATGTGTGTATGTATGTGAGTTTGCATGTATGTGCATGTGTTTATCAGTGGCGGTGCGTCCATAAGGGCGCACGGGCACCCCCCCTCTATGACCAATGGATAGATTCATGCATAACATGAATCTATCCATGGCCACTGCTGCCATCCCCATATTTAGGTGTCCTGCCCCTTTTTGGACGCCGGGAACCTGAATTACAGCGGCAGGGGGTGTTTTTGAAGCACCTGATTAGAGCCATAGGCTCTAATAGGCTTCAAAATAGGTGAACTGCGAGTGCCATGCTTGGCGCTCACAGTCCACCCAGGTGTGTTAGAAAAGCGAATTAATATTCACTTTCCTAACATTGAACCGCCTCTCCACCAATCAGGTGTGTGGGTCCGTTACCCATCACCTGATTGTCTGAAATGACAGGTGCGGTTATTGGATGCCTATCAGGAGGAGAGGACGGGAGATGAGGACGGAAGGAGACGCATGGAGGACCCTGCTCGTGGCTGTCACCCGCTGCCCCACTGAGACAGGGTAAGTGCCGGGCAGATGACGAGTGGGCAGGGATTCACAGTGGCAGCATTTGATAGCACAGTTGCAGCATTTGATAGCACACAGGCAGCATTTGATGGGCACACCAGCAGCATTTGATGGGCACACTGGTGGCATGGCACAGTGGCAGCATTTAATGGACATAGTGGCAGAATTTGAGGGCACAGTGGCGGCATTTGATGGACACAGTAGCAGGATTGATGGGCACAGTAGCAGCATTTGATTGGCACAGTGGTGGTATTTGGCACAGTGGTGGTATTTGATGGGCACAGTGGCAGCATTTGATGGGCACACTGGCAGCATTTTATGGTACAGTGGCAGAGTTTGATGGGCACAGTGGTAGCACACAGTTGCAAGGTGGCTGCTGTGCAGCCTCATTCACCTAGGGGTATACTTCTATATTGGATCAGAACAAGAACCAAGGTCTGGTATTTTTAGATCTGTCCCTGATCAAATTATTGAATATAAAGCGTGCACATGCTGAAGTAACCACTCTGACACCCTCATTCCAGTGTGAAATTACTTTCTGTTTTTTTTAAATTTCCTCTTTTTGCAGTTTATATAACAACAGCTAAATATTCAAACAAGCAAGGCAAGACATATGCAGAACATATTGTAGCGCTGACATCCTTGCCTATTTATGTGGTTATGTATATTTTAATGTAAGGTTCATATGGACATTACTGTGGTTTGGTACCAGAGCCATCTAGTGACCAAATATGGGTAACGCACCTGTATATTATTACCGGAGGACAACCTAAAGACTTGTACAGGAAGTGACAGTTTGGATTCTGAAGGTTGACCTTCTTACCCAGGAGTCTGTGTGACCTACCCATGAACACTCTCTTATGCAGTGCATGCTGGGTAGGGGATAAAAGGCACCCAAGCGGCCATTTTAGTTCTCTTGGGATTGCGTTGCCTGCCTGTGCAGACCTGTCAGGAGGTTTCCCGGAGAGAGCGGCCTGCAGCCATCGTGGAACGTCAGCCTGTCTGTTTGCAGAGTGACTGATGGAGCCTGAAAGATGGCAACCGGATTGAGAAGGTCCAGAGACACTCAGCGGAGAATCAGGGAATCGAATTGATTCGGCGATGTGATAGAGAGTGTCTGGCCCAGCTGATGGAGAGGCAAGCTACAGTCACCGGGCCAAAGTGATCACGCAGACCTCTGATCCAGTTGGTGAGCGGGCTACGGCCCACAGTTTATTAACTTTGCACGCAGTTAGACTCATGTACAGGCCTCACTGGAACTTGTGGTTCTATGGAGGCGTAGCAGAGCAACTGACACTGAGCAGGCTTGAGGCCTATCTACCTTGTCTCCTCAAGAGTTGTAAATAAGTTATTAGAGTTACACCAGGAGCATTTCAGCTTAACCCTCCATGGACTTTGGATTACAATTAACAAAGGAGTGACTTTAGCTAGCGAAGAAAGAAGACCCCAGATAAAGTACTTTAAGTGAGGCCTCACATATATCCTTTAAAGCAGGGGGAGCTCCCAGGTTAATATATATAAATATACCTTTAATATTGTTTTATATTGAAATATATTGTGTTGTCGTCCTATGTTGGGATGACAGCACAATTTCTGTAATCACCTGTTTAAATATTTTGCAGTAAAGATATTTCTGGTTAAAGAGGAAGTAAACCCTGATGAGTTTACTTCCTCTTTTTTTCCCTGCAAAGGTAAAGCATAATGGACTACTATGCATCGCATAGTAGCCCATTATGTGTCACTTACCTGACACAGGAGCCAGCAAAGTCGCCGCTGTCCCCTGTAGTCCGCCGCATCCATCTTGCTGGTGGCGTCTCGCAGCTCCGCCGCTGTCATTCGGCGAAGCCGCGATGACGTCACTCCCGCGCATGCGCACGGGAATCGACAAATGCGGCAGCTCCATTCTTGGAACTGCCGCGTTCAGTGCGCCTGCGCGCCGCTGTCTACGGCGCATGCGCCGTAGACAGCGGTGCCCGTTTTCGGGCAAATATCTCCTAAACCATATAGGTTTAGGAGATATTGCTTGGACCTACAGGTAAGCCTTAATCTAGGCTTACCTGTAGGTCAAAGTGGTTTGTAAGGGTTTACAACCACTTTAAGTATCCAATATGTGGTATACTGTTTTCTTTTTGCCCACCAGGTGGAGCCAGTGGATCCTGAGGGTATAATACAGGTACTTTGCATTGTCTTATATTGTACTGTATTACATTGCACCACAGCTGTGCCAAGGGGATTAAGTCAAGTTAGTGGGGTTTCTCAGTAGAGTGCAGGTCCAATCTAACCAGCAGCTCCTTCGGGGGTTAGTGCTACATGTGGGGGCTCACCCAGGATCTGTTACTCTACTAGCAAGCCCGTCTCTTGTATTACCATGGATCCAGTCAAAGTAGTCCAATGGTGTGAAGCAGAAGGGACATGCTCAGAAGTGAGCATGGCCATCGAACTCCCAGGAAGTGACTGGGGAGAGAAACAGTTCAAAGAGGTGGTACAAGCATTGTCCCCAGACAAAAAGGCGTACGTGGTTGCAGTGAAAGCAGACCATGGCACCAGTTGCACCTATGCACTGATAGAGTGGGGACAGGACATCCCTGAAAGCGTCCATGGTGCCAGTATAAAATTGTCTGAAAGGACAGAACTCCTACTGACACACCCAATCAAACAAAAAGGGGACTCTCCTAGTCAGAAGCAGTTGGAACCCTATAGATAGGAGAGTCGGGGCTTCTGGTAAATCACAGGCGGAACAACAGTTGGACGATCTAAAGAGACAGTATCGTGATATACAAGAGAAGTTTCAAGAGACCTCCAGATTGATGGCTGAGCGCATCAGTGGGATACGTGCCTCTCTGGAGGATCAGACAGATGATCAGGTGACACCTAACCCTGTGAAGGCGCAGAAAAATGCACTCCGGGTCGCTTGCAGGAAGTAACTATCCGGAAACATTTCCGCATTGACGGACAGATAGGAGAAAAAGGACAGAAGTACAAACTGTCCTACACCAGCCTCCTCCACCAATCAGAGTTGGGGTTACAGAAAGGATATCTGGAATCAGAAATTAGAGAGGCTGTAATCCATGCCATCAGCCCAGGTACGAGTGTTAGGGACATGTTGGAGAGAAAGACTGGAATGGCCTTGAACCAGTTAATGAGGATACTGAAAAGTTACTATGAGGAGGAAGACACCGCTGAACTTTATCATAGACTGATGAATATGACTGAGGATAGTAAAGAGACTCCTCAAAATTTCCTATTCCGGGCTATTGAGCTCAAGGACCACCTGCTGTCTGCAAGTCAGTAAGAAGGAATCGGAGAACACTTTGGAGCTGAGCTAATTCAGAGGAAATTGCGGAGATCTGTGACTACAGGATTGAGGAGTGATAATATCAAGATGGCTCTGAAGCAGTATTTGGAAGATCCTTCTACTCCAGATGAGGTACTCATCGAGAAGGTGAATGAAGCAGATAAGATGCAGATTAAGAGGGACCAAAAACAGAGGAAGCTTCAATCCCCTAGCACCTCAAGTGCTAAAGTGCAGCAGGTAGATGTCCCCTCAGACACATGGGAACTCAGTGTACTGGCAGCAGGCACTGAACAAGGATCATGGCTTTCCCCTACTCACCACCTTTATGCAAGTCAGACTGGGCTGGAGAAGTTGCTCCAGACCCCGAAAGAAATACTAGAGATGATGACAATGTTGATGACTCGTCTGGCAAACCCCCAGACAGAAGAAGTCTCATCACAAAAGGCTCTGGAGACCTCTAACCGCCACACGAAACCAGTACAGAGAATCTGTTTTTAATGTGGAGGAGTGGGACATCTCAGATGAGTGTGCCCAAGTCCGGTAGCTGAGGCAAAGTTCAAGCAGCCAGCGGAAAACTTCAGAGGGCCCCAGTGAAGGAGTCAACTGGGCACCCGGTTGCTGTAATTCAATCCACACCGACTCCCATGCCTCAAATCTCAGGGGGTGCAGAAAAGCAATGATGGAAGAGAGAGAGACCCCCAAAACCTAGGGTGAAAATACAGGTCACCAAGCAGGCCAAAGGTGCCACATTCAGTGGGATACCCCCCAAGCTGGTGGGACCCTGCCCGATTGTCCCCATTCAAGTTGAGGGGATCTATACAAAGGCTTTGCTGGATACTGGAGCCCAAGTGACTTTATTGTACAGGGACTTCCACGACCGACACCTTAAGCACCTGCCACTACAGAAGTTAGAGGAACTGAAAATATGGGGGTTAGGCACTCAGAACTTTCCATATGATGCCTACCTGTTGGTCAGACTCACGTTTGACCCAAGTACAGCAGGAGAGGCTGAGACATTTGACACCTTGGTCCTAGTGTGCCCTTGCCCCCCGGGGGCCGACAAAAGTTCTCTTATTATTGGGACCAATACCGACTTGGTGAGAATGCTTCTTACACCACTGATACTCCAGAAGGGACCCCCCCCCTACTAAAATACATCCAATGTTGACCCTGACATACCGAGATCTAAAGCAGGAAGAGGAGGCTCCTGAAGAGGGAGTGGGGAAAATCTGGTTCTTGGATAGGAGAAAGAAATGGGTTCAGCCCAGTGAGGTAGCCTGCCTGAGGGCCCATGTCAAGTTGAGTTGGAAGAAGCCAGGCCCTTTTGTTGTCCTTGAAGATACAAGTCGGGAAGACAAGAAGGGGTTAGAACTTATCCCAGAAGTGTTACCCACCAAGACATTAAAGAGGACTCACGGCAGAATTTCAGCCACTATCCGCAATGTAGAAGCTGTACCACTGGAGATGCCATCCAGATTACTGTTGGGGCAGGTTAGTCCAGCAACCCCATTCTCGGCATGTAGCTTGAAGGAAGGATCAGTAGCAGAGATCCCTCAAGAAGAGTTCTGTCCCAAGAACACGCCACTTACCCCTGCCTGGAGGGAAAGACCCAACTAAGATGGAGGGACACTTTCTCAAAAAGCGAGTTTGATGTGGGATTAGCCAAGAGTGCCACCCATCAAATTCGGCTAGAGGAGGATGAGCCTTTTAGAGAAAGGGTAAGGCGAATCCCATTGGGAGACCTGGAAGATCTGAGAGAGCAATTGGTTGAACTCAAGAGAACGGGCATTATCCGGTAGTCCAAGAGTCCTTATGCCTCCCCAATAGTAGTGGTGAGGAAGAAGAACGGGAGAGAGGGTACGCCTCTGCTTTGATTACAGGACCCTGAACCGGAGGACCATTCCTGACCAGTACACCACACCTTGGATAGAGGATGCTCTACAGAGCCTATCAGGAGCAAAGTGGTTCAGTGTGCTGGATTTAAAGAGTCGATATTACCAGATTCCCATGTGCCCCAAAGATCGAGAGAAGACTGCTTTCATAACCCCGGTGGGGTTTTTTGAGTTCAACAGGATGCCACAAAGACTGTCTGGGGTCCCAGCAACTTTCCAGAGATTGATGGGAAAAACAGTGGGTGACATGAACCTAATAGAAGTACTGGTCTACCTGGATGATATAATAGTATTTGGAAGAACCATGGAAGAACATGAAGAATGCCTGGAAAAGGTCCTGAAGAGACTTCATGAGGAAGGCCTGAAGCTCTCTATGGAGAAATGCCAGTTCTACCAGCCCTCAGTGAATTACCTGGGACACATTATGTCTGAAGAATGAGTAGCAACTGATCCCAAGAAGTTAGAAGCTGTAACTTCTTGGCCCAGGCCCACCAACGTAACTGAACTCAGGTCATTTTTGAGGTTTTGTTCATACTATAGAAGGTTCGTGGAAGGGTTCGCAAAAATAGCTCACCCATTCACCAAGCTTCTAAAGAATCAAGAAGAGGCTAGTGAAAACCCAGATCGGTCGGGAAAGCCAAAAGAAGGGCCCAGAAGAAAAAAAGAATCCATCCAGGATCAGTGGACTCCAGAATGTGAGGAAGCCATCAGACAGCTGAAATGGAGCCTTACCACTGCTCCGGTCTTTGCCTATGCCAACCCTACCAAGCCTTACGAGTTGCACATGGATGCCAGTCGAGACGGGCCGGGAGGAGTGGTTTACCAAGAGCATGAAGGGCACCTGCGACCCATTGCCTATGTAAGCAGAAGTTTGATTCCTGCTGAAAAAAACTACTCCACTCACAAGCTTGAATTTCTGGCTCTGAAGGGGGCAGTGGTAGACAAGCTGAAGGACTACCTGTACGGGGCTGAATTCGTAGTGAAGATGGACAACAACCCCCTTACTTGCTCACCACTGCGAAGCTGGACGCCACTGGTCACAGATGGCTAGCCGCTCTTTCGGCATTTAACTTCAGCCTGAAGTACAGACCAGGACCTGGTAACCGAGATGTGGATGCTCTGTCCAGAAGGCCCCTCGACCCTCAGGATCCCTCAGAAGACTGGACACAGCTTACTCCAGAAGGGGTAAGAGCCCTGTGTGAAGGGACGAGTCAAAATGGAAAAGGCGGGGCCAGAGCCGAAGAAATAGGAGTGTCCTCAGTGGGAGTCCCCAGGTGCTATTGCAATGTCTCCCAGGTTGTGCAAGAAGGTCTTCCCAAGATATTCAGGAAGGATCTCATGAGGGATTAAGAGGAAGACCCATTGTGCGGAATGGTGCTGAAGGCATTGGAACACCAACAGTCTGAGGTATTGCAGAAGAGCCCCAGTAAGGAAGCCCGGCTGTTATTGAAGGAATGGGATAGGTTGCAGTTGCAATGGGAGGTGGTCTACCGAAGGGGCCCCTCCGATGATCCAGAAGAGAAGTGGCAGCTGTTCTTGCCGGAGAAGCACAGAGAGAGGGTACTGATTGCCTTATACGACCACCATGGCCATTTGGGAGCCGAAAGGACTCTTCAATTAGTGAAGGACAGATTCTACTGGCCCTACATGAGGAAAGAAGTGGGGAGTTACTGTCATTCCTGCCTAAGGTGCATACAACGGAAGACATTGCCCTAGAGGGCTGCCCCAATGGGCCATCAGGAGAGCCAGGGCCCAATGGACCTGGTTTGCATAGACTTTCTCTGTTTAGAATCCGACCTAAGTGGGCAGGGGGACATCTTAGTGGTAACAGATCACTTCACCCGTTATGTCCAGACGTTTCCCACGAGAGACCAGCAAGCAACCACAGTGGCAAAGACTCTCGTTGAAAAATTCTTAGTCCATTATGGCTTACCTCAAAGGATACATTCGGACCAAGGGAGAGACTTTGAGAACAGGTTGATTAAAAGACTGCTGGATTTACTAGGCATACAGAAGTCTAGGACTACTCCTTATCATCCACAAGGTGACCCTCAGCCAGAAAGGTTCAACAGGACCCTCTTGAATATGTCGGGGACATTAATTGCGGAGCAGAAACCCCACTGGAGTAGACGCATCACGGCATTGGTCCATGCCTACAATAGCACCAAGAATGTTGCCAATGGGTATTCACCCTACCGACTACTGTTTGGCCACGAAGCCTGATTACCAGTGGATCTGGCTTTTGGAACCTCCTGGGATCACACATCAGAGACCTCCCATAGAGGATATGTGGATAGGCTGAGGAGGAACTTGAAAATTGCTTACGAGCAGGCCCAAGCCACATCAAACTCCAGGGAGAACAGGAACAGGAGGAACTTTAACCTGAAAGTGAAAGTTCAAGATATTCAGCCAGGTGACCGGGTTTTGCTAAGGAATCTAGGAATCCCAGGCAAGCATAAGCTGGCTGATCACTGGAGATCGCAGCCTTACGTTGTGTGTGTAGGAAACTTCCAGGGCTCCCACTGTATGAAATTAAGCCAGAAGGAAACACTGGACCAGTGAAAACCTGGCACCGGAATCACCTCTTGCCGCTCACTGAGGCAGTTAGGATAAATACAGAGGAGGAACTCCCATCCTCCTCCACCGATGTGGGTAGGCCAACAACCAGATCCCAGCTTGCACCCTCTGCAGGTGAAGATAAGGAAATAGAGATGAGTTGGCTGTGGCCTACAGAAACTTCAGAAGCAGATGCTGATGACCATTCGGAGGTGGAGGAAGATAATATTGGGACTCTCAGAGCAGAGGCCCGCGAATTTGTACTGGTAACTTATCCTACAGAAGAACTCAGTACTCTTAGTCACTCTCCACCTGCAAACTCTGAAAGAGGGGTGGAGGATACTTGCCGGAGAGAAATGGATACCCCGAAAGTGCAAAGAGAGACATTCGCCCACCCCTCAGACTGACCTACGATACATTGGGCGAATGCTCTGAAGCATCCCAGTTTGTCAGTAAAAGAAACCCTGAACTGTCTGGTCCCTCTACTACTGATTCAGTAGGGGACAGCCCCACCTCACCCCTTGGCACATCTATACCAGATATGGTAGTATCAGCTGTGAGTGCACAGGATAGCTCCTCACCATATGACAACTGGTGGGAAGCTCCTCTGTCCGTATTATATGATCGTATAGATGCTAAGATACAGGATAGAGCCAGCCATTTGAGCCTATTTGGGGACCAAAGAGTTAAATCAGGGGGAGTGTGTAGCGCTGACATCCTTGCCTATTGATGTGGTTATGTATATTTTAATGTATGGTTTATGGACATTACTGTGGTTTCATATCAGAGCCATCTATTGACCAAATATGGGTAACGCACCTGTATATTATTAAAACCTAAAGACTTGTACAGGAAGTTACTGTTTGGATTCTGAAGGTTGACATTGTTGCCCAGGAGTCTGTGTGACCTACACATGAACACTCTCTTATGCAGTGCATGCTGAGTAGGGGATAAAAGGGACCCGAGCGGCCATTTTAAGTCTCTTGGGATTGCGTTGCCTCCCTGTGCGGACCTGTCAGGAGGTTTTCCGGAACATCAGCCTGTCTGTTTGCAGAGTGACCTGACGGAGCCTGAAAGACAGCAACCGGCTTGAGACGGTCCAGAGACACTCAGCGTAGAATCGGGGAACCGGATTGATTTGGCAAAGTGATACAGAGCGTCTGGCCCAGCTGACGGAGAGGCAAGCTACAGTCACAGGACCAAAGTGATCACGCGGAACTCTGATCCAGTTGGTGAGCGGGTTACGGCCCACAGTTTATTAACTTTGCACACAGTTAGACTCACGTACAGGCCTCACTGGAACTTGTGGTTCCACGGAGGCGTAGCAGAGCAACTGACACTGAGCAGGCTTGAGGCTTATCTACCTTGGCGCCTCAAGAGTTATAAATAAGTTATTGGAGTTACACCAGGAGCATTTCCGCTTAACTCTCCATAGACTTTGGATTACAATTAACAAAGGAGTGACTTTAGCTAGCGAAGAAAGAAGACCCCAGATAAAGTACTTTAAGTAAGGCCTCACATATATCCTTTAAAGCAGAGGGAGCTCCCACGTTAATATATATAAATATACATTTAATATTGTTTTATATTGAAATATACTGTGCTGTCATCCTATGTTGGGATGACAGCACAATTTCTGTAATCACCTGTTTAAATATTTTGCAGCAAAGATATTTCTGGTTAAGTATCCAGTATGTGGCGTACTGTTTTTTTCCCCCCACCAGGTGGAGCCAGTGGATCCTGAGGGTATAATACAGGTACTTTGCATTGTCTTATACTGTACTGTATTACATTGCACCACAGCTGTGCCAAGGGGATTGAGTCAAGTTAGTGGGGTTTCTCAGAGTGCAGGCCCAATCTAACCAGCAGCTCCTTTGGGGGTTAGTGCTACAATATTATTGGAACATATTACTGTATTACTGTAACAAATGTATATATAGGATGACTTCCTTCTTTCAAGATAATGCTGATGCCATGTCTGTCTCGGTTGTAATTCTCGGAAAAGGCACACAATTCTTCTTAACTTTACTTAGAGATGACTGCTTATTGCAAAGCTGAACTGCAAAGAGTTAAGGATGATTTAAGCAGCAGCAGTAACTTATCATGTATTGAAATAGGCCTTTTAGCATTTTATCATAATCCCTCTGACACCAAAGTCACATCCATTACAGTCCCCCCTTAAAATGTCTATTTTTGTATTACATCTCAGGGAGAGAGTGTGTGTAATGGAGTGCATTTCATAATCTTCATCTGGTATTTCCTGCTTCACAAATGTGGGAGCAGATTGGTCAGCAGCTTTTTCTACACACTCTTTAAATGGGAGAATACAGCAGACTATGACAGCCAAGGTCACTTAAATTGTCAGGATTGTTGTTCCTATCTGTGTTAATCCCTAACACCCCCCCCCCCCCCCCCCCCGATCCAGGTAAAGTACTGATCCCAGGGGTTGGTGAGCCCTGAATTTTTTTTTTTTTAACTCCTCGGACAAATCCTCAATTTTCCTGATGGAAAACCATTACCATTTGGGCCAGTGTTGTCTGGGATATAGGTACAGCATGGACCTGTCTTGGGTACCATCTTACAAACACCCCCATTCTCAGCTAGGGCCATATCCAAGGCCATACAGTTTTGGAAGGTCATTTGTGAGGCGGCTTCTTGTTGCTCTGCTAAATCTTGGAGTGCATCCCTGGTGTAGTTTACAAACCTTTGTTGGTTATAGTAGGTGTAATTTATCCAATCTACATTCTTGTTTTCTGATGGGGATCAGAGATTCAAATCCCTGCTGCTACGTGGTCTCTTTCTTTGAACTCATCTGGGACCCCTATGGCATCTATGTATACATGTGGGTCAAAGTTTCCTGCTGGGGCATCCCTACGCCTCCTGTTAGGCCTGGGTGTGTTATTTGCATCTGGTTCTATCTGTGGAGTGGCCTATGAGAAAATATGCAGAGGCATTATTGCCTTGGCCAGTGCACACTCTCCTGCCCACTGTTCTGTCAATCTGCTTCTGATTTTCATGGCTCCGCAGATCCAGTACACGTCTCCCAAAGACTGGACTTGATTTTGCACTAGATCTGCAGAGGTCTCACTATAAGATTCACAGTAACCCTTAGTGAAATTCCCAAGGGGTTTCCTCACTCCCTGATACCGTCCGTAGCATGTGTAGTTGCCAGGATATATGGTGATACCGTCTCCTGGCTTGGGGGTATTGATGACTATGGGATATTCCTTCCTCCAATGTTCACACAGGGAGTGGTTAGTGGTTGTGCTGGTAAACAGGCTAAGGAAACATGTCTCACGTTCAAGGGATATGTTCAGGGGTACCGTTCCCAAATGAGGCCTAGCCCTCCCACATACATAACAATTGGTTTTGTTATGTTTCCCCGTTTTCCACTGTACCCCATCCACTCTAGCCACAGGTTGGCATCTGAGAACCCACTCTCTGCAGCCATCATCTCCTCAAAGGTAGGGTCTGCTATGGCCACCATGTCACCTAACTTCTATATATGGGGCCTCAGGGGGTTAGCTATGGGCCGAGGGGGCTGCCATTCTGGTGACTTATACAGTGGTGTGAAAAAGTGTTTGCCCCCTTCCTCATTTCCTGTTCCTTTGCATGTTTGTCACACTTAAGTGTTTCGGAACATCAAACCAATTTAAACAATAGTCAAGGACAACACAAGTAAACACAAAATGCAATTTGTAAATGAAGGTGTTTATTATTAAAGGTGAAAAAAAATCCAAACCATCATGGCCCTGTGTGAAAAAGTGATTGCCCCCCTTGTTAAAACATACTATAACTGTGGTTGTCCACACCTGATTTCAATTTCTCTAGCCACACCCAGGCCTGATTATTGCCACACCTGTTCACAATCAAGGCATCACTTAAATAGGAGCTGCTTGACGCAGTAAGGTCCACCAGAAGATCCTTAAAAGCTACACATCATGCCGAGACCCAAAGAAATTCAGGAACAATTGAGAAAGAAAGTAATTGAGATCTATCAGTCTGGAAAGGGTTATAAAGCCATTTCCAAAGCTTTGGGAATCCAACGAACCACAGTGAGAGCCATTATCCACAAATGGCGAAGAAATGGAACAGTGGTGAACCTTCCCAGGAGTGGCCGGCCGCCCAAAATTACCCCAAGAGCGCAGCGACGACTCATCCAAGAGGTCACAAAAGACCCCACAACAACGTCCAAGGAACTGCAGGCCTCACTTGCCTCAGTTAAGGTCAGCGTTCATGCCTCCACCATCAGGAAAAGACTGGGCAAAAATGGCCTGCATGGCAGAGTTCCAAGGAGAAAACCACTGCTGAGCAAAAAGAACATCAAAGCTCGTCTCAATTTCTCCACAACACATCTTGATGATCCCCAAGACTTTTGGGACAACATTCTGTGGACCGATGAGACAAAAGTGGAACTCTTTGGAAGGTGTGTGTCCAAGTATATCTGGCGTAGAAGGAACACTGCATTTCATAAAAAGAACATTATACCAACAGTAAAATATGGTGGTGGTAGTGTGATGGTCTGGGGCTGTTTTGCTGCTTCAGGACCTGGAAGACTTGCCGTGATAAAAGGAACTATGAATTCTGCTGTCTACCAAGAGATCCTGAAGGAGAATGTCCGACCATCTGTTCGTGTACTCAAGCTGAAACGAACTTGGGTTCTGCAGCAGGACAATGATCCTAAACACACCAGCAAGTCCACCACCGAATGGCTGAAGAAAAACAAAATGAAGACTTTGGAGTGGCCTAGCCAAAGTCCTGACCTGAATCCTATTGAGATGTTGTGGTATGACCTTAAAAAGGCCGTTCATGCTCGAAAACCCTCTAATGTAACTGAATTAGGACAATTCTGCAAAGATGAGTGGGCCAAAATTCCTCCAGGACGCTGTAAAAGCCTCATTGCACGTTATCGCAAACGCTTGGTTGCAGTTGTTGCTGCTAAGGGTGGCCCAACCAGTTATTAGGTTTAGGGGGCAATCACTTTTTCACACAGGGCCATGATGGTTTGGATTTTTTTTCACCTTTAATAATAAACACCTTCATTTACAAATTGCATTTTGTGTTTACTTGTGTTGTCCTTGACTATTGTTTAAATTGGTTTGATGTTCCAAAACACTTAAGTGTGACAAACATGCAAAGGAACAGGAAATGAGGAAGGGGGCAAACACTTTTTCACACCACTGTACATGTCTTTAAGTTGGAACTTCCCTGTCATTCCTCCTGTGCTTCCCACCAACCATGTTCCCAGGACATATGTACCAGCATCTGTAGGGCTGGGATTTTCTATGGTCAGGGTGAATTCTCTGCTGTATCCTGTCCTCCCACTATTCAAACATGTACCTGTCTTTAGTAAGGTCATTCTGTCAAATAGGGATTTCCCATTTTTATCTTTCTTGTCCAGAGCACTCTGTGGCTTATCCCCTGTATTCCAGCCCACGGATCCCCAGTAGACATCCGTGACACATATGTACGTGGACCTGGACCTAGGACCTATGTGGACGGTGTCCCGATACATGTAACATTGCCAGGCAACTTGAGGGGGGCAGGAGACTATAATGCAGTATTCAAATACGAAAGTACTGTACACAACAATAGGGCAGAGCTGGGCAGCATTAGTAACAGAACTTCACTTTGAGATATCAAGACACGGGACTAAAACTTCAAGGAATGAGGGAATTTAAACTGGGACAGTTGCCAAGTATGAGGCAGCTGCTTTGGGCCCCATAACAATGACAGGACCCAGGGCAGCTGCCCCTTTTGCCCTGCCTTAAAAATGGCCCTGGCTACAGCCAATGTAGTTTATTTAATAACTTGCCCTTGTAGTAAATATTATGTGGGGAGAACCACACAGAGTTTCCACTAGGGTCATTGAGCACATTTAAAACATAAAAAAGTCAAAAAGAAATAGTGTTAAACATTACTCTCACTTTCACCATAGTGATACAACAGGTACCCAGTTCTTGGCACTAAATCGTCATGTCCCACCCTGGCGTAGGGGTTCAGCCAAGTGGGGTGTGTCGCAACTTGAGACCCATTGGCTCTATGAGCCTAAATCATATTTCCCACATGGTATGAATGTGGAGTGGGACATTGATGCATTTATTATTAAGGCTTGATGTTTCCACTCCACACTAACCTGGGCACGTTTTGAATTGTCATCTGCTGTAGAAATTGTCATCTGTTTTATACAGTTATAGTTTTATGATTATTTTCAAATTATCATTAGGCTAGGTTGTGACGATTTTATTCATTGATATCTCATTATGAGACCATTGAGCCCATTTGTTTATGTATCTTTTTTAGTGATCTAATAGTTAGAATTATTTAATTTTTATTTTGATCACTAGATGGCGCATGGTCATTTTTTACCTCTCATCAAAGCGGCATATGTCTTCATATATTCATTTTATAGCCTATTAATTTTTTTTTATATACTTATATTTTTCTTTGATACCAGTAGATTTATCCTGCAGAAAAACAAATGCCAACCCCAAATAAAGACCAGCAATACCAAAGAAGGTAGGGAACAGTGCCCATCTGTCGTCTAGGCAAACTGCCCTCTTCAACCAAAACAGAGAACATGCACCGCTCAGGCAAACCAAGGTGTAATATCGCCTGAGGTGGTGCTTTCCCTGACTCACCACCACCGTCCACAGGATGTATGTAAGAAGAAGAGATGGCCACACACTGGAACAAGGTAAATGCCTTTAGAAATTATATATCTATATATATATATATATATATATATATATATATATATATATATAGAGAGAGAGAGAGAGAGAGAGAGAGAGAGAGAGAGAGAGAGAGAGAGAGAGAGAGAGAGAGAGAGAGAGAGAGAGAGAGAGAGAGAGAGAGAGAGAGAGAGAGAGAGAGAGAGAGAGAGAGAGAGAGCTATATATATATATATATATATATATATATATATATATATATATATGCCTGTATAACTATCATGCTTGTTCACAACATTGGTATGATTTAAACACAAGATATTTGAAGCACACACCCAAATTAAGTCACACCTAGAAACGCCTGTGTTGAGGAAACAACTGATGCATATGTAAGTGGAATAAACAAACATACAAATGAAAAATGAAAAATATTTCATAGACCTATTCATCAATACAAAAAGAAAAAGGAATGAAACCAAAAAATGTAACCTATCTCCAAAGTAATATGAAAGGAATAAAAAGTAGAAAATGGATAAAAGCACAAAGAGATAGACAAATGGAAAATATGTGTGCTGTGGTACAACCCACACATATATAGACGATACATGTACGAAGATGCGCGCTATGTATAAGCATTTGACACTATAACTATATACACACACATCGGATAAGATATATGTCCATTATCATATGGCAATACACTGCATTGCACTGTGTGTCAACTACGGACGAACCTTACTTAATTTCTATTTATGCGACAAAGTGTCCTGTAAAGCAATACAATGGACATAATGTAGCAACCCTAAACACTTTGTATAAAAAGGAGAGATATAAATAATATCTCTATCCAAACATGGAGGGAGACCACTCACCACTCACATATCTAAGTAAAAAAACGTGTGGAGTATGAAATGGAGGGGCATTGTGTTGGAATGGTAAAAGGCAATATAAAAATATTTTTTTGTTAATTTATAGCCTCAAATCAGGGGGCATATCACATAGAGGAAAGCAATGAAGGTAAAGGTGTACTATGGAAAATACGGTTTTAATCCTATGAATTTCATGATAGCAATTATGGGTGAAAATCCACCATGGAAAAGGGAGGGCAGTTGATAATTGGTTAGCTATGTCTCACAATGTTGAAAATGATATATAGTCATCAACATTAATCCAGGACAAATAACAATGTACAGATAACAATGTGAGATAAGACAAATTCACCCAAGACAAGGGAGATGTAATACTGGTAAAAAAAAAATATATATATATATACAGTATATGTATGTATGTGTGTGTATATATATATAAAAAAATAAATTTTGGCTGTGTTGAGTTATTTTGAGGGGACAGCAAATTTACATCGTTATACATTTCTTCAGTGTTGTCACATGAAAAGATATAATAAAATATTTACAAAAATATGAGGGGAGTACTCACTTTTGTGAGATACTGCGTATGTGTATTTTTTATATATACACACACACACACACACACACACACACACACACACACACACACACACACACACACACACACACACACACACACACACATATACATATAAAATATAAATCATATTACTTTGGAAATAGGTGACATTTTTGGTTTTCTTCCTTTTTTCATTTTGTATTGTATTGTATATCTAGGTTTATGAAATGTTTTTAATTTTTAATTTGTATGTTTGGGTTATTCCATTTACCTATGCATCTGCTATTTCCTCAACACAGGAGTTCTTAGGTGCGGCTCAACTTGGGTGTGTGCTTTAAATATCTTATATTGATATCAAACCAATGTTGTGAACAAGCACGGTATTTCCAGGTGAAATACATGAACTTTGGTCCTGGTTTACTTGTCTGGCATGCAACAATAAAAGATTTCTAGAAGCATTTACCTTGTTCCAGTGTGTGGCTATCTCTTCTTCTTATACCCCTCTTTAGACTCTTCCAAAGAGGGAGATGCAGATGAACATGACTGTATAAATCCTGTTTTGTTAAAGTGGCTAGTGAAGATGATGACAGGGACCAAAAGGTTATCACAATTCATGTATGGGGTATTGTCCAATTTTAGGCCTAACCAAAAACCCATTACCCTGAAATAAACAATACCAGACACCTGTATTTGGGTTTAAATGGCCATAGCAGCCTTTTATTAACCAAACATAACAAAACACTTTAAAACATTAAACTCAAAATTACCAGAAACCATATATATATATATTGCCGAGGGTTTTTGAAGGCACCAATGACATTTCTTTTCTGTATCCGGCACACCCTTTTGCCTCTTACCCGGCCCCTAGCCGTGACTTACGCCAGCACAGAGACAATAATTGGCAAAATTCACCCAGCCGGTACAGCCACCTCTCACTTCTGCCCTCCTTAGGGCAGATCCACTTGTTTCAGTGATGGGCCCAGCCCATCTTCCCCGAATACCTTTTACATCCCCGCCTTCAAAAACCCTCCGACCACCGCCAAAGCCGGCAGGCGTGACACCTTACGCCCGGCCGGCCCGCCACACTGCTATGGCCCGTTGAATGCCTTCCTCCAAACTCAAAAACCACATATCAATTCCTACAGCATTCAAATGTACCCCGTCCCCTCGAAGGAACAGCCAAGGCTCCTTCTCCAATTCCCGGTGTCTAACTGCCAGACCCCCATTACGGACAACGAACTTAGCAACTGCTTTATTGACCTTTATGCGGGCCCTATTCACACCTTCCACTGACACTGCCAGCCTCCAAGTCGCTCTAGCTATCATGTCGGACCACACCACCACTGTGTCAGGGAACACGGTCCGTAATCGCAGGAAATCATACTTAATATCCCTACACAATTCCCGGGATGCCCACAACCCAAGGTCATTACCCCCCACATGCAGAACTAGGACATCGGGGGGCCTATCCAGCCTGGCATAACGGTGAACCTCCGGGAGCACCCGTGACCATAACATCCCAGGAACTCCGATCCACCGAACCTTCACCTGGTCCCTCGGGAAACCCAACTGGCGCCCTTCAGGCCTAACATCTGCCCGCTTGGCTCCCCAGAAAACAAATGAGTGGCCCAGGATCCACACCAAACATTCCGTACCTGCAAAAGAAAACGGACATTCCAGAACCCCGAAAGGCCCTGACACGAACAAACCACAACATCAATAACACAAAACACTAAGACAAACATAGAAACAAGAACAACCACCATCACCCCTGTATAAAAAACCAGAGCCAACACAAATCACTAAGCTCACAACAACTGCGGCCGTACGTACGACCGAAAACGATTTGACTCCCAACGCCCTATGCGTTTAACCAGCTCCTCCTCTGCCCCCCAGCGGCACGCCTCCGTGGCCGCGCCAATCCGGAAGGAATGTGAAGAGTAGTTTTGCACATCTATACCGGCCGCTCGTAAGCATTTGTGAAACACCGCCCCGAATTGGAAACGAGACAAGGCCGACCCATCCTGGTGAACCAACAACGGCCCAGGCCCCAACCCTCTAACTCCCAACCAATGGCGCAAAACCTGAACCGGGCATAAATGCGACCCCGGGACCGACGCCAAAACCACCCACTTACCTTTTCCGTCCCGATCAGTCTTGGAAAAGGGGATACGCATGGACAACACCTCCCCTCTGATACGCACATCATCCAAAGCCATACCCCCACCCCCTTTCTTGGATGCACTAACCAATTCCCCCAAGCGAAACGCACCAAAAAACGCCAAAACAAAAGCCGTCCGAAAAAGAGTAGTCTCATAAGCCGAAGAGCAAACCCTTTCCAGGGCATGATCAACTGTGTCCAGCAACTGAAAGGACACAGGGCGGCGCCGGTCCCGGGCCACCCTGCCCCTGCGGTATCCCCGCAGAACCTTCTTCACCAAGGCACGCTTGGTCACGTCCTCGACCCCCGACACCTGAAAAAGAAAAGCCAAACCCGCTATTTTCTTCCCTAAGGCGGATAAAGAAATTCCGGCTTCCGCATTCTTTCCAATGAAGTCCAACAGCAAACATAATCGCTCTGTATCCGAAAAACAACCCCCTTTCTCAAAGTCCAAATTGTTCCATTCGACCCAAACCTTCTCATAAGCAGAAAAAGTAGCTGCACACACCGACACTCGAAATCTGTCCCACTGTTGACGAGACAACGCATCAGCCACAGTATTACGGACACCTGGCACATGTACAGCACTGACAAAACAATTAAAACACAAACACTGGAACACCAATTGCCTAAGCAGCCTGACTACCGGAGGTGAAGAGGCCGACACTTTGTTGACCGCCTGCACCACGCCCAAATTGTCGCAATGAAAACGCACCCGCTTATTCCTAAATTCAGTTTGCCAAATCTCCACTGCCAAAACAATCGGGAACAGTTCCAAAAGCACGAGATTACCCAACAAACCTGCCTCCCTCCATGAATCAGGCCAACTAGTAGCACTCCAGTGCGTACCCAAAATGGCCCCATAACCCACTGCCCCCGCAGCGTCTGTGTACAGTTCCAAGTCCCAAGCCGAGACCCATTTGTCCATCCATACCGACCGCCCATTAAACTGTTCCAGGAACAACAACCACACCCGAAGGTCGGCCTTGAGCTCCTTGGACAGCCGCACGAAGTGATGTGGCGCCCGAATCCCAGACGTGGCCGCCGCCAGACGCCTACAAAAAACCCTGCCCATGGGCATAATTCGGCACGCAAAATTCAATTTTCCCAACAGAGACTGAAGGGCACGCAATTGAATCTTGGGGCCTTTTAGAGCCAGCACCACGGAGGCCTGCAACTCCTCCACCTTATCCAGTGGTAACCTGCACTCCATCCGGAGCGTGTCAATGACAATTCCCAGGAATTTGATCGTCGTAACCGGGCCTTCCGTTTTTTCGATCGCGAGCGGCACACCAAACGAACGAAAAATGTACTGCAAAGAAGCCAAGAGGGTCTGACAAACCCTGCTCCCCGCAGGGCGGATCACCAAAAAATCGTCAAGATAATGGATTATGGAGTGCAACCCGGACACGTCCGTCACCACCCATTCCAGAAATGAGCTAAAAGCTTCAAAGAAAGAGCACGAAACGGAACAGCCCATTGGCAAACACAAATCCACAAAATACTGGCCCTGCCACTTGCATCCCAGCAGCCTCCAGCTACTGGGATGCACCGGAAGAAGGCGGAAAGCCGACTCGATGTCAGTTTTTGCCAAAAGCGCCCCTTTACCAAACCTGCGGACCCATGCCACAGCTTTGTCAAAAGAGGCGTAGGAAACTGCACAAGACTCCCGGTCAATGCCAGCATTGACCGATGAGCCTCTTGGATGGGAAAGATGGTGAATCAACCTGAAGGAATTAGGTTCCTTCTTCGGAACCACCCCCAGCGGCGAAACGACCAGGTCCACCAGGGGGGGCTCCCCAAACGGACCAGCCATCCTACCCAAGGCTACTTCTTTCGCCAGCTTCGCCGACACCACCGCTGGGTGTTGCCGCGCAGACATCAAATTCTTGGGAACAGGCGGGACCGCCGCTATCTCGCTAGGGATGACAAAACCAAAAGAAAAACCCTGCCACAACAAATCCGCCGCCACCCTATCCGGATATCTACTTAGGAAGGGGGCCAATCTTTCCACTTTCACCGGCGTCCTCCCTCTTTCCAGTTTCACCTGATCTACCTTTCGCTTTGCTAAAACACTTGGAGAATGGGTGCGAACCCCCGCAGCCGGAGCATTCATGCCGGAATCGGCAGGTACCTCCAAATTTGCAAGTCCCGTCGTTAAACTGCCAGCAGTAACCTTTCCGCTTTCCGGCCGATGACGACGAGGTTCCTGCAGCGCCACCAGCCCCCCCTGAAAAGGGGGGACCGGCCGGTCTCGCCTGCGTCATCAAACGCATCCACAAGCTAATATCCTTGTGGTCCCACCGAATAGAAGGCCTCACAGCCTTCCGTTGTCGGAATTGCTCGTCATAGCGCAACCACGACAACCCCCCATACACACGATGCGCCTCCCCGATAGCATCGGCGTAGCAGAAAAGGGCCGAGCATTGCTCCGGCGCCTTTTCGCCAATCACACTGGCCAAAATATTAAACGCCTGTAACCAAATCCCAAACGTGCGTGGAATCAGTCGGAAACGCCGTTGTTCCTCTTCCTCCCTTTTGCTCTCCTCCGGTCTAACCTTATCCAGGTTAAACTTTTCCAGAGGCAAGAGGGAGAAAATCTCAACATACTCACCCCGCCAAATCCGTTCCTTCACGTCCTGCTTCAGGTGAGCACCCAGCGGGCCCTCGAAGCACACATATACTTCGCACCTGGCCGCATCCGCCAAACGTAAACCCTTCGCCTCGCAGGACCCTCTCACCACTGGCTCCTGACCCTGGTCCACGGCCTGACCCGAGCCCTCTTGCGCCACACCACCCACGACCTGCTGCACCATCCCACCCGGGGAAAGTGAGCACAATCTCTCCCCTTCCCCAAGGCCCGCAGCAGACTGGGCGCCGAAGACTGCAGCCCCTCTACCCCTTGGAGCAACCGTGGGCACCACCCCCCAGGCCCCCGCAGGGCAAACCCCACTCGCAGTACCCCCAGGCGCCTCACAGCGAGCCAACGCTTCGCTGAAACTTGCCAAGAAAGTACGCAAAAGCCCCATTGCACCCCCCTCAGCAGCAGCCGTCCCCGGCAGCGCCTGCTGTGAAACCCCCCGGAAAGCTACCTCGGACCCCCCGTGTCCAGGTGACCCCTCGGCTGACACACCGCCATGAGAGCCTCCCTGTACCGCCTGCTCCCCCCTCCCCAACACTGACATAACAGGCAGCACATTAGACAATGAATTAACAGGCAGCACAGTAGACAAGGAAGTAACAGGCAGCACATCAGACAAAGACATACAAGACATTGCACACTCACCAGGCTGCCCCTCCTCCGCAGCCGCAGATCCTGAGCCATGCCGACCGTCTGCACCGCTGGGCTGAATGTCCTCTTCAGACGAAAGCTCCCCTTCCGACCGTTTCTCCGGATCAGCTGGAGCGCCCCGGGCACAGCGCATGCGCGGGGAACGTCTCCGGTTGATGACGTCACTCCCCGCCGTCGCTCCATCCACGGCGCGTCCTCTCCTCTCCCGCTGCGCTCTCTGCATCCGCTCCCCACAGGTAGACGCCGTAGGCACATCCCGGGCCACAGCACGATCGGCGGCCTTGCTTCCAACCGCACCTCCGCTTCTCCGCTGGCCAGCCCCGGCCGCCCCAGGTAACAGGCCGGCGCTGGGTGACCTTCTCCTCCTCCGCTGGGCACCGCTGCTGACGGGTAAGGGGTCAGCAGCGACCGGCTGGTCCGGGAATGCAGAAGAGGGGGGGGCACGAGCGGGCCAATGACCCACTGCGCCCCCCAGGGGCACGCCTCAGATGGGGATTCCTCCCAGCCCCCCCGGCCTGCGAGGGCGTCCTCTTAGGCGCGGAGGCTGAAGGGTCCTGAACAGGGCTCCCAGCGCGGCGACAACCCCTTGGGGTCAATTGTGGGCTTAGACGCTCAGGAGGCCTTGACCTCCTAGCACGTTGTCGGACAGGGGCAGACGGGTTAGCCACCTGACCTGACCCCGGCAGCATACCCTGTAATTGGGCACGCAGCCACTGCGGCCCGTTTGCGACCACAGCCTCTCTAAAAGTTGACAGCATGGCCTCCAAATCCTCCATACCGAAAGTCTAACTACTGGCTGAGAAGAATGTCCCTGGATGGCTGTCCTGACTGCAACTGCCTCAGTCTCCCCTCACCCCACATAGCAACCCCTTAGGGACCACCCTGCCCCACCCTGCCACACCCTATCCTCCACCAATGACCTTTTACTTAAGATCACACCACCTTTTTAACCTCCCCTTACTCCTACTACTTGATTAACCCTTATCTTGCTAGCCTTTTCTGTCCAAACCCCATCATGCAGGCCCTCCCCTACGTTTCACTACGGTTCCTGGCCTATACTTTATGCGTGTGGTCAAAACACTCTAAATGAGTTGTTTGAACTTCCCTTGTGCAAGAGTCATCTATTCTGGCAAGGTCCAGTTTTCCTTCCAATACCAGCAACTGGTCTCAAAAACCTTTTCAGGCCAACCAACCTTTTTCAGACTCTTTCAAAGAAAAGATGCAAATCAGGATGACCTTCATTCAGTTTGAGCCCTCATTTGTAAGGCTGGTGAGATGCCTTAAGACAGAAGGAAAGCAGTGAAAGTATCACAAGTGCCTCCAAAGACCACTTTGCAATTTCCCTATGTTCACTCAGTTACAGCTCATGCTAAAGGAATAGAGCAAAAAGCATGTTTTCACAGCAGATGTCAAAGTTATGCCCTTGTGAAGAAGAAGGTATCCAGCATTTGGAGTCACCCCTTTTGATCGGTTTGTCCACTTATGGGATTGGTCAGAGGTATTATTTTACAATTAGAAGATGATGTTGCCTTCAAGGAAGTACTCATTCACTGCATTTGTTCATAGAAGATGAAGCTTAAATTGACAGTAGGCTTGTGCAATCAGTTTCGTAACAAACCGAAATTCGTCCAAATGTTGCAACTTTCAGATGTTCGGAAGCATTCGAATTTCCAAACAAAGCAATTACGAATAAAACTGAATCCAAAATAAATGATACCGCAAATAATGAAGTCCTTCAGCATAATTTGTTGATGCGTTAACGCGGCCTAATGCAACAGTAGGTTGACTTGTGATCCTGAATGCATATTGAATAATTACATTTTATTCAATTAATTTTATTCCCCAGTGAGCTACTAAACAATTGGAAAGAAACTGATTCATCCGAATGTCTGCTAAATTTAACGAATAGTGAATCCGTTATGCAAAGTCACTAGTCGACTGGGTGTTGTATTAGGCCTCTTTAACGCTTCATGCCGAATTATGCCGAAGGCATTCACTATTTGCGATATAATTTATTACGGATTTGGTTTTATTGGTAATCGCTTTGTTCGGAAATTCAAATGCATCCGAATGTCCGAAAGTTGCAAAATTCAGGCGAATTTCAATTTGAATTCATTTGTTATTCCGGATATTAGAGAGTTATAGTTTTTTAGGCCAATGAGTTGATTCCTTGAAGGCTAAATTACTGGGATGGAGTAATTTACAGTCCAATCAGCTGCATTATTTTGTGCTGGAGGTTGAATTAGGAGGCAAAAGTTCACTGCATTCCTGGGAACTGAATAAGAAAGGGAGTTTTAGCAGAGGAGAGGAGACAATATTTGAGAAGCAGCAGAAGAGTCCAGTCTAGTAAAGTTGTTGATAGAGATGGATTCAAGCTCTCAACATGAGGTTCCTCCTCCTGGTACCAGCAGCAGCAGTGGCACAGCAACAACAACCACCATCGGCACCTGTGAGTTTGTACCACTATTGTCAGTGTCATGCATGTCAGCATCTGTATTGCCAGGCCCAGACAGTCATAATTCCAACACCAGTACTACACAACGTTCCAGAAGTCATGTTAGGCCTCACAGGAGTGGCTTTTCAAAGGGGAGGCAAATGAAGCAGCAGGAGCAGCTTGCCTGTTCTGTTTCAGTGCCTCAGCCAGTGCGTTCAAGCAGATCTATCAGCTGCAAAAGTCCAAGTTCTGATACTTTGACTAGCAGTAGTGCTATGCTAAGCCCACTCTCCAAACAGAAAAGGTCAGGGAGGGAAACTGTTGATGGTTTAAAATTCCCTACTAGCAGGGCTGAGAGGTCCTGCTCTGAGACCAGGAAGCAGTCGGCATCTATTGCATGTCGTCGCCTTTTTCAGGATCTTCCCCCAAGAACAACCGGCACAATTACTACTAGTGCCAGTTGTGTCACCACCACCTCCGCTATGGGCACTTCAAATGACACCAATTTTTTTTTTTTTTACAGGTAAGGTCTGACAGTACCACCAACACAGGCTTTTGATTCTGAACATCCATTTAAGCAGCATAAAAGTGAAATATTAGAATATGAGCAAGACATTTTGCACGCTCATAGTTCCACCACCACCACCACTATTGCTACTCCCATTGGCACCACCATCACCACTGAAAAAATTACATCTGCTGGTCATAGAAGTAATGAGGGAGATTTAGTCCAATTTTTCATTAGCTACTGAGAGGGAATTCAGCAGGTCCCCCAACATCTGATGGTGATAAATCTTCCTTCGCAAACATGGAAGATTCAGATTCTACCTTACCTTTTAATCTTGATCTTGATATTTATGAGATAGAATATTCCCCTTCTCATATTAAATTTGATTTCCCACTGTTGTATTCCCCTAAAAGAACAGCACCGGCGGCACCTGCCTCTCCTGTTCTGGTTGAGTCTCCCATAAACGTTAGTCCCGCCGCCACAACTGTTAGTCAAGTAACCTCCTTCACTATCCCTGACATGAGGCCACCTCCCGTTTTATCACAAAACACAGTGGCATAGTGGAGTGCACAGGCCAGGCTACAACGAAAAAAAAAGCAAGTTGCTTTAGCAATTTCACCTTAGATTGTGAGCTCCTTGAGGGTAGGGACCAATGTGAGTGTGCAATATACAGGGATAGGGGTAGACACTCACTCAGGTTGAACTGGATGGACTGGTGTCTTTATTCAACCTTACTAACTATGAATCTATGAAACATTTACTCATATCATTTACATTTAGTAGAACTGTAGTGCCCTCGCTGTTCCGTTTATGTGTTGGGGTTTTGAAGGAGTTGCTGGAGAAGGCTGCTGGCCAATCAGTGCACTTTACAACTGATTTATGAAGTGCTCCAATTGACCAGCATGCCTTCTTGTCCTTGACTACCCATTGTTGGCAGCCCAATGTGTCGCAAGATATACAATCACCACAAACATTTGCAAGGTCAAGAAAAATCTCAAGTGCTGTGGTCGCTACTACAGTGCACAAGACAGGATTGCACTCCTTCCTCCTCCATGCTGAGGTGATGGATCAGCAGCACACATCACAGAATGTTCTAAATGCACTTCAGAAAATGATAGGAAAGTGGCCAGGGGAACAGGCAGGCACGGATGTCAAAATTGGATTTGTTGTCAGTGATGGGGGAGCTAACATGACAAAGGCTATCCGTGATGTTAGATTCGTTGGTGTGCGCTACTGTGCAATAAAACTGATAAAACTAACAGTGGAAGGTTAGCTGCAAAAAATTGCTGGTCACTTCCACCGTAGTGTGAAGGATAGCCACCTTCTCGGGCAGGAACAGAGAAAAGCAGGCCTCGTGGAGCACTGCCTCAAACAGGATGTTGGAACGAGTTGGAACTCCACCTTACATATGCTAGCACGTATACTTGAGCAACAGAGGCCAATTCAAGCAATGGCATGCCAACATTTTATTGGTATTGCCAGACCACTAGGGAGGACTGGGTCATGATTGACCAAGTTGTCACAGTGCTCAGGCCTTTTGAGGATTTCACTGCCAATTTAAGCCAAGAGAGTGCTAGCCTGGCACAAGTGATTGCCCTCTTTGCACACCTTTCAAATAAATTTGATTCCTCCCTTTCCAATAGGGAACAATTGCCTGGCGCCAATATACTTGCTGAAGTTGATATCCTTCTGAGGAAGCTGAAGGAGCAACTCAGCGCATAAAAGAGCTCATCGACTCTCAACCAGAGTTCATGTTAGCCACAATTTGTGTTCCCAGAATAAAAGGCAAGATTGTACTCTGCAAAAATACTCTTACCACCTGGAGAGATTGATTGATAGAGAAAGTACATGAGAGGGAGAGGAAAATGGGAATACAGTTAGAGGAGGGAGAAGAGGATGAGCTGATGTCTGATGATACTCTGTTAGCTGATACTAGCAGAACTGCTGCCAGTGCTCACTCCACTAGAGCATCAGCTTTTTGGGCTGAGGCACTTGACAGTTTGGTGGAGCCCACTAAACAGCCCCTTAGAAAGAAAAAACTGCTGATGACATAGTTAGGGCTTACCTAGCAGAACCTCCTTTGCCCCCAGTACAGATCCCTTGAGTTTCTGGGATGAGAGGAAGGATGTGTGGTCTGCTTTGTCCTTGGTAGTCCAGGAGCTTCTTTCCTGTCCCTCAACCACGATTCAGAGGGAGCGGGTGTTTTCTGTAACAGGAAATATATGATGCCCTCAGCACTCACAATTGCTCCCCCAGCTCTTAGAGAAAATGGCTTTTTTTAAAGTCAATCTGCCAAAGCTGAATTTTTGATGCTGAATAAAAAAATAATACTCAATCTACATCATCCATGCTAACATAATCTCCACCTGACCCAGTCCCACCGCCTCCCCTAAGGTTATCATTCCATGACAAATCATCACATGTCCCATACTGACCATTTCCATGAGGGCTTAAATGTCGGATATGGTAGTTACTGCATGTCTGACCTGTACCGTCCTGTCAAATTTAATGAACATCTGAGATGGTCGGGTTGAAAACAAAGTTCCATTTGGTTTGTGGTGATTTAGCATGGAATCATCCCCTAGTAAGTCCTACCTCATACCTCCTGCCCTGCTATTTTACTGCCCAAGGTTATAGCTACTGGTCTGGTAATATAACTTAAATATTTGTCCTTTTGAGACAACTATGTAATTTTGTAGCATAATAAATAAATGGGACAGCTGTATAATTTGTACATTTAAATAAAAACTTTAAAGCATTCAGGCTGTGAAACTTACCTGCTGCAATAGTCCTGCTATTTCCACTCCCCCTCCCATCTTCTCGAATCTCAAATACCTAGGACACTGGATTGCAAATGCATTCACTTAAGTTCGGTATAAGCAGCACCATGAAGGTGAAAGGCAAACAGCTTGAAGGCAGTCAGTGCGCACATGGTCATGCAATATAACAGGAACGCATAGACCACGCGTGAGTGCAAACAGCACCTTGGAGGATTGCCTCCTGTCAGGGTTTTGCTACCTAAACAGGTGTCAAAACTGGCTAAAGCTGCTGTATTTATTTACTTATAAGAAAGAATATACAATTATTCCAGTCATCTCCATAATTTAAATAGTGCACTTTAACCACTTGACCACTGGGCACTTAACCACTTTCAGACCGGACCAATTTGCTGGTCAAAGACCAGACCACTTTTTGCGATTCGGCACTGCGTCGCTTTAACTGACAATTGCGCGGTCGTGGCGACGTGGCTCCCAAACAAAATTGATGTCCTTTTTTTCCCACAAATAGAGCTTTCTTTTGGTGGTATTTGTTTACCCCTGCGGTTTTTATTTTTTGCGCTATAAACAAAAATAGAGCGACAATTTTGAAAAAAACGCATTATTTTTTACTTTTTGTTATAATAAATATCCCCCAAAAATATATAAAAAAAACATTTTTTTCCCTTAGTTTAGGCCGATACGTATTCTTCTACATATTTTTGGTAAAAAAAAATCGCAATAAGCGATTATTGATTGGTTTGCGCAAAAGTTATAGCATTTACAAAATAAGGATAATTTTATAGCATTTTTATTAATAATTTTTTATTATTATTTTTTTTACTAGTAATGGCGGCGATCAGCGATTTTTATTGTGACTGCGACATTGTCGGGGACCCATCGGACATTTTTGACACATTTTTGGGACCATTGTCATTTATACAGTAATCACTGCTATATAAATGCAGTGATTCCTGTGTAAATGACACTGGCAGTGAAAGGGTTAACCAGTGGGTGGCAGTGTAGGGGTTAAGTGTTCCTAGGGGTGTGTTACTAACTGTGGGGGGGTTGGGCTTTCATTTAGTGTACACTGATCTCTGCTCCAATCACATGGAGCAGAGATCAGCGTCACTAGTTGCTAGGCAGAATGGAAAAATGTTGTTTACACAGCATTTCCTCCATTCGGCCGCTCCGTGAGACGATCGCGGGGATGCCCGCGGCGATCGAGTCCGCGGGTCCCGCGACCGGACTCACGGGGGTCCCGACCAGCGCGGGAGCGCGCCGCCGGCTGCGCGCTCCCGATGGCAGGGCGGCATCGAATATTGGACGTACCTGTACGCCAATATGCCTGCCCGTGCCATTCTGTCGACGTACATCGTCGTGCGCTGGTCGGGAAGTGGTTAAACACCCTTAATAACCAGACTAATTTTCAGCTTTCGGTGCTCTCACATTTTGAATGACAATTACTCAGTCATGCAACACTGGACCTATATGAAATTTTTGTCCTTTATTTCACACAAAGGGAGCTTTCTTTTGGTGGTATTTAATCACCACTCGGTTTTTTTTTGTGCTATAAAAGAAAAAATACAGAAAATTCTGTAAAAAAAATGATTTTTTCTTTGTTTCTGTTATAAAATTTAGCAGATTAGTAATTTTTTCTTCATAAATTTTGGCCAAAATTTATACTACTACATATCTTTGGTAAAAATAAGTACAAATTGGTAGATATTATTTGGTCTTTGTGAAAGTTATAGAGTCCACAAGCTATGGTGCCAATATCTGAAAATTGATCACACCTGAAGTACTGCCATAAAATTACAAATACCTCCCAAATGACCCCTTTTTGGAAAGAAGACATTCCAAGGTATTTTGTAAGAGGCATGATGAGTTTTTTGAAGTTGTCATTTTTTTCCCACAATTCTTTGCAAAATCAAGAT
Source organism: Lithobates pipiens (assembly GCF_037356315.1). NCBI lineage: Eukaryota > Metazoa > Chordata > Amphibia > Anura > Ranidae > Lithobates > Lithobates pipiens. The sequence goes on from NW_027507748.1 coordinate 564,466,649, forward strand.
TTTCTTTACTTTTTTTTTTCACAAAATTGTCATATTATCAGTTTATTTCTCACACACAGCATATGCATACCACAAATTACACCCCAAAACACATTCTGCTATTACTCCCGAGTACGGTGATACCACATGTGTGAGGCTTTTACACAGTGTGGCCACATACAGAGGCCTAACATTCAGGGAGCACCATCAGGCGTTCTGGAGCACCCAGGACAATTCTGACATTTCTTTCCTACATGTAAAAATCATCATTTATTTGCTAGAAAATTACATAGAATCCCAAAACATTATATATGTTTTTTTAGCAAACACCCTGGAGAATACAATGGTGGTTGTTGCAACTTTTTATCTCGCACATTATTTGCGCAGCAATTTTTTGAATGCTTTATTTTTGGAAAAAAAAAAGTTTTGTGCTTAAAAAAAACAAACAGTAAAGTTAGCCCAATTTTTGCATAATGTGAAAGATGAAGTTATGCTGAGTAAATAGATACCTAACATGTCACTCTTCAAAATTGCACACGTTCGTGGAAGGTCCTCTTTACAGTGAGATATGGGGTCAATAAGACCCCACATCTCACCTCTAAGCTGGGAAGCCTGAAAAAAAAATCGTATTGGCGAGTCGGTAGAAGCACCGGAGGGCGGCGGGAGGGGGGGATGTCTATGGCTGGGTATTGCAGGGTATCACCGACTATGGCTGGGTATCTCACAGTATGGCGTTGCAGAGTATTGTGTTGCAGAGCATTGCAGGATATTGGCGGGTGTTGCAGAGCATTTCAGAGTGTTTCAGGGTATTGGCGGGTGTTGCAGAGCATTGCAGAGTGTTGCAGGGTATTGGCAGGTGTTGCAGAGCATTGCAGAGTCTTGCAGGGTATTGGCGGGTGTTGCAGAGCATTGCAGAGTGTTGCAGGGTATTGGCGGGTGTTGCAGAGCATTGCAGAGTCTTGCAGGGTATTGGCGGGTGTTGCAGAGCATTGCAGAGTGTTGCAGGGTATTGGCGGGTGTTGCAGAGCATTGCAGAGTGTTGCAGGGTATTGGCGGGTGTTGCAGGGTATTGGCGGGTGTTGCAGAGTGTTGCAGGGTATTGGCAGGTGTTGCAGAGTGTTGCAGGGTATTGGCGGGTGTTGCAGAGTGTTGCAGGGTATTGTCGGGTGTTACAGAGCATTGCAGAGTGTTGCAGGGTATTGGCGGGTGTTGCAGAGCTTGGCAGAGTGTTGCAGGGTATTGGCGGGTGTTGCAGGGTATTGCAGTGTTGCAGGGTATTGCAGAGTGTTGCAGGGTATTGCAGAGTAATGCAGAGTATTGCACAGTAATGCAGAGTATTGCACAGCACAGTAATGCAGAGTATTGCACAGTAATGCAGAGTAATGCAGAGTAATGCAGAGTATTGCAGAGTATTGGCAGGAAATTGAGGGGTTAAATTTCGGTGAGCAGCGATGTGGGCACTGCAGATGCAGCCCACATCGCTGCTGACACCGATCTCTTCCCCCTCCGCTGTTCCGATCGGTACAGAGAGGGGGAGGGAGGAACCGGCGTCATAACATGACGCCGGTTTGTTTACAAGTGATCACTCCGTCATTTGATGAGCGGCCGTTTACCGTGATCCGTGATGCACCCGGCGGTCACGGATGCTCTCGAGTGCGCACCCCAGGGGGTGCGCGAGAGCGGAATTCTGGGAGGACGTCATATGACGGCCTCCCAGAGTTAAACAACCGCCCTGTAGCCGTCATTCTGCTATGGGTCGGTTGTTAAGTGGTTAAACATAATTACAATTGTATTTTCTCCTAGTTAGTAGTTAGTTACAAACCATAATTTTTATTTTTTAAGATAAATCTGTTTTATTTTGGTTGTTTTGTTATGCAGCTTGCCAACCAGGCTGCTTGCTTGCTTGCTAATCCTATACTTGTAGTTCTGGTGGTGGCAATAGTGGTGATACGGAGTCTGCTGCTAATATACATACAGAGACAGGAAAATGAAGGCCTGCATTGGTACTCCAAATCTCCTATATTCCCATCACCAAAATGTTTTTTCTTTCCACCCTGTGATGGCACCTAAATCGTGGCAAGGAGATTTTGCTGCTAATATATCCAGTCCACCAAAATATTAATGTAATCTCCAGGTCACAGTGTTGACAACATGGTACTCTGGAAAGCCATCACCCATGACAAGGAAGGAAAAAATTGAACTGCTTTGCCATGAGTCAGAAATAGGTGAGTAACTGCTCCACTGCCCACTTACTCCCCCATCCATCAGTGATTTCCATTAATTTATGTACCTCTTGTTTTATTTGCCAATTTAGTGAAAGTACCACTGGAATGAGTGGATGAGGATCCATCATGACAGAATCATATCAAAGACTTCACAGTTTTGTATCAACCATACACATCATGTAGGCTGTACAAAGAATGGCAAACTTGTATGCAGGGATGCACGATAGCAGTAATTTTTTATTTATACTCGTCAATACCAAATACCATTCAGGTGCATCCAGATGCCACGAGGGAGCGTTACGCTGGCTTCACAGCTTATCAGGAAGCCGGCTCTCCCGGATTCTTAATTGGCAGGGAAGCCGGCTCCAAGCTCGCGGCACCTGGATGCAGGTAATGGTATTTGTAATTGATGGGTACAGTTAAAAAATTATTCGTATCCAATACCGGTATCAGTGCATCCATGCATAGAGGCAATCTCAAGTGATGCATGTTCCTTTCAAACATACAGTAAAATCCAGACAGCTGTAGAGAACACTTATACACTTTCCCAGATAATTATATGTTGTAGTCCAAAGTTGAAGTAACAGAAATGGAAATAGTATTATTCGTCATGAGTAATGCTATTTCCATTTCTGTTACTGCAACTTTGAACTATAACATATAATGATCTGGAAAAAGAAAGATAATACTAAGGTCAGTGAGGCAGTATAATACCTAGCTAAATCTAAATGAAGTTGTTAGTGGCACTGGCAACTGGCAAGGATGTTCTTTTAACTGTTTAAAGCGGAGTTCCACCCAAAAATGGAACTTCCGCTTTAAGCACTCCTCGTCCCCTTACATGCCACATTTGGCATGTCATTTTTTTTTAGGGGGGGGGGGGGGGGGGCTTCGTTAGGAGGGGGCTTCTTGTCCCACTTCCTCCTTCTGCCCAGAGACCGCCAAGGCGACTCCTCCTTTCGCCTTAGGCGGCCCCTCCCTCTAGGCGATCTCCTGGGACATGTGACAGGTCCCAGGAGATCGCCTGTCCACTCCGGGAGCGCAGCGTGACTCACGCATGCGACGTGCATGCCTGGCCATGCAGCCAAAAGCTGTCACGGCCAGGTGCCCTGAGTGGCAATGGAGGCGCCGGCAGAGAGGAGGGGGAGAGGAGCAACTCTCCGTTCGGCCACATCCCTGGACCATGGAACAGGTAAGTGTCTGTTTATTAAAAGTCAGCAACTACACTTTTTATAGCTGCTGACTTTTAATAAACATAAAAAGCCTGGAACTCCGCTTTAAGTGGATTACCTTGTGGGATAGTGAATTATTTTTAAGCAACCAGATATGTAATATAGTGTAAAATATCACATAATAATCAATGTATAGGCACTAAAGTATGCTTTTAATAGGTGAAAAATTATTTTTATTTATTTACAAAAGTAGAGAACAAAACATGTATGTTAACACATATACATTTACAACCATTAACAAAAAGGTGAGCTGAGCTGCCTTGGGTCCTGGGGTAGAGGAAGAATTAGCTCTCAGGTTTCTGAAGGAGAGGGTTCTCTGCTGCTCTGCGTTGCAGAGGAGATCCCAGGCAATGGAGCATTGTGCCTGGAAATTGCTTCCAGCAAAGAGTCTCAAATGCTCCATTGCCTGGTTCTGCTGTTGGTTTACCCAGGCCAACATCATTTTTATATGGTCAGTTTGTTGCCTGGCTGCAAGTCGAATGGTCCGGGTTAGCCTTCTGATGTCCTGTGACATCCTTCTGTTGTCACTTGCCAGCCTCTGAACTTCTGTGAGCACCCTCTGAAGTACTGCGTCGTGGCTCCTGCAGTATAAGCATATCAGGGGCAGCATCAGATGGTGGCAGCATGCACCATCTGATTTTTGGCCCGTGACCTCCTCCTCTGGCCATGGGGAGAAGGCAGGAGTCTGGGGAATCACAGGGGTCAGCTCTGGCCCATTCTGAAGCTCAATGCCCTTGCAAATAAGGACAGGTGTGCGAGGTGGCCGCACTGTGCTCTCCCCTCAGGCTGGTCTTGTTGATCTGAAATAGATGAGATAGCCAATATTGATGATAGCATTCAAAGAAATGGATTACTAGAGATTAGAACTGAAAGTAGTAGTAATGAATTATGGAGAGTATGAAAGATCGGGTGGGGGAGGGGGGATAAGTTGCATTAATGATTAAGAGAGAATCCCAAAAAGGTTTATCTAGCGAAATATGGTTAAAACTAATTTTGAAAAATCTCTACCCATTAGTGTCAATAGTTATTATTCACATGACTCCTTGGCTCTCTCCTCTGCCCGGCTGACTGCTATAGTGGGCAGGGCCAAGCACTCCCGCTGACATCAGCTGGGGAGGAGGGGAAAAGAGGAGAGAGCCAAGGAGTCACGTGATCGCCGGGAGCCATTCTGATAAAGGTACCGATTGCCATTTTTTTAATAGAAAACAGACATAGGGACACTTATTGTTATGTGACAGAGGGGGCAGGATTATTTTATTGTAGATATGAGAGCAACAGGAGGGGAGGGGGTGGGCACTGACTCGAGCGGACAGGCGGGGGGGGAAGGTGGAGAAGAGGACAGAGAAGGACAGACTCAGAGCAGGGCAGCAGATGATGGAGACATTTAAGGACCTGTCCTATTTTTCAGACTCAAATTACATATGCGTTCGCTTCTGCGCACAAGATCCGCGGGACAGGGCACTTTAACTAGTTCAGCCCCGGACCATTTTGCTGGTCAAAGACCAGACCACTTTTTGCGATTCGGCACTGGGTCACTTTAACTGACAATTGCGCGGTCGTGCGACGTGGCTCCCAAACAAAATTGACGTCCTTTTTTTCCCCACAAACAGAGCTTTCTTTTGGTGGTATTTGATCACCCCTGCGGTTTTTATTTTTTGCGCTATAGACAAAAATAGAGCGACAATTTTGAAAAAAAAACGCATTATTTTTTACTTTTTGTTATAATAAATATCCCCCAAAAATATATATATAAAAAAAAATTTTCCCCTCAGTTTAGGCCGATACGTATTCTTCTACATATTTTTGGTAAAAAAAATCGCAATAAGCGATTATTGATTGGTTTGTGCAAAAATTATAGCGTTTACAAAATAGGGGATAGTTTTATGGCATTTTTATTATTTTTTTCTCCCTTCGTCTTTCAGGACAGCACCTAGAGAGAGCGCAGCTCCACCCATTTTCCCAGGAAACACTGCAGATCACTTTAAAAGACCGGACACTTCCACCATGGCCTCAGTTGTAGTGTTTCCTCCAGCCATGGTGGAAGCGCTGCAGGGAACCAAGGGGTGCTGCGCTCTCTCCAGGTGGGGAGGGTTTGAGGCATGCCACTGTTGCGCGGTTGGTACAGACCTGGCCAAGCTTCCTCCCTTCACGCGCGGGGGTCGCTTCGGTGCCCGCTCTCCTTCATACCCAGGGGGGTCAGGCTGTGGAGGTTCCTCCTTCCTTAGACCGGCGGCTGGGTTTGGTACGCGGCCGAGATTCATATCTCGCGCCGTTCGTCAGGCTCATGCCTTCCGGGTCCGGATGGCGAGTGCGTCATTTCCGGCCGGGGGCGGAACTTTCAACGGCGCGACGCGGCTTCCGGTTCCGGCCGCTGGAACGCAGGGAGAGGGGGCCAGTCTCCTCGGCTGACATCACTTCCGGGAGGCGCGGAATTCAAACAGATAAAGCGCCCAGACGCCATTCGATCCTCACTGACGATGGAGGGGGATCAATCGGCGGTGGCAGGAGCAGGAGCCACAATTGTCAGCCAGGCTCAGGTAAGCAGAGACAGCGGTCTCTGTCATTACTGTTAGAGCTTGTTTGTTTTTTCTCCCTTCCTGACTTGGGGAAGCCTGCAGCATTGTTTTCCTAGAAATGTTATGTAGGAATAATGCTTTCAATGTTTGTTTAGTGAGTCTGTGGGGGGATTCACTGGCTGAAGAGCAAATAGAATGTGAAATCCGTTAAAATCTGTTCTATTTGGCAGCATATCTTCCTGTGTCTACTTTGTGTTTTGTAACTCAGGTTTGGCATCTTTTTTCTTGGTATATTTCAGAAAACAAAAGAAAAGACCAAACATGTGTCCCCTCCTAGCAAGAGGAGGTGCCCATCATGTAGAAATGTTCTAAAAGATTCTTGGACTAAGGTGCTATGCAGGTCCTGCATAAGCGACTTAGTCAACGAAGAAGCAGCCTCCAGTACCCCTGCGTCTCAGCAGGGAGAGCTACTAAGTTCTTTCAGGAAAGAATTATCAGACACTTTTGAATCTTTCCGGTCTTATTTAGACAGACGCCCAGCTGCGGGCGGTAGCTCAGCGCCCCGTTCTCACTCATCAGCATCTGCACCCAGGGGGGGCAGTGACTCGGAGGAGGAGGAGGAGGAACACGCTACGTCCTCTGTTTCAGAGGAGGAGGCAGAGGAAGCAAAGGAGGCTTCCGCTTCTTCACCCCGGTATAAGTTATCCTTGGAGGAGGTGGATGACTTACTGAAAAATATCCACACGACTCTAAATATCACAGAGGATAAGGCCCAACTGTCACTACATGACAAGATGTTTCAGGGTTTGGGCGAGGTGAAACGCAGAGTTTTCCCTGTGCATAAGTTTCTATCCGAAACTGTCAAGAAGGAATGGAGAGACCCTGAGAGGCCTCCTTTCTTTTCTAGGTCTCTCAAACGCAGGTTCCCCTTTGAGGAGGATAGCTCACAGGTGTGGAACAAGAAACCTAAGCTCGACGCAGCCTTTTCCCAGGTCTCAAGGAATACGGATCTTGCGTTCGAGGACATGGGTATCCTCAAGGATCCCATGGACAAAAGAGCTGATTCCCTGCTAAGGAAGGCCTGGGACTCAACATTAGCAAACCTCAAGCCAGCAATGGCTTCAACTGTAGTAGCCAGAAATTTAGAGCACTGGCTAGAACAGCTAAAAGATCATATTGAGGCAGGAACACCTAGAAAGGACCTGCTCGATACTTTGCCTGTTCTCTTAAAGGCAGTAGGGTATATGGCGGATGCCTCGGCAGAGTCAATTAAAATGTCAGCCAGGTCCTCAGCCCTTATAATCTCAGCCCGTAGGGCCTTATGGGTTAAGACATGGGCAGGAGATACTGCCCCAAAAGCCAAGTTATGTGGTCTTCCGTTCGAGGGAGACTTGGTATTCGGCCCTGACCTCGAAGCCATTCTGGATAGAACGGCTGACAAAAAGAAGGGTTTTCCTCCTAAAAAGAAGGTGATTGCCCAGAGCACAAAAAAATTTCGTGCTTTTCGAAAAACCTCTGAGACCAAAGAGATAGGAGGCCCTGGAAGCCTCAGAGGGGAAGGGGCAAGTCGGGAGTGTTATTCCGTCCCCCTACCCCGAACCCAAAAAACCAGTGACAGTCTTCCAGCTGTGGGAGGGAGGTTACAGGCCTTCCTTCCGCAGTGGAAGTCAGTGACGGACAGTCTGTTTATCCTCAGTATAATAGAAAGAGGTTACAGACTGGAATTCGATCACTCCCCTCCCGCACGGGTTTACGTAACCCAGGCTCCTCAGGACTCAGAGAAGTCCGTAGCCATGATCTCTATTCTGGGGGAACTGATGCAGCAAAAAGTGATCATGGACGTTCCCCCCGAGGAGAGGGGGTTGGGCTGTTACTCACACATTTTTCTTGTAAAAAACTATCGGGCAAATTCAGACTGATCCTGAATCTGAAGATTTTAAACAAATCAATCAAATACAAAAGATTCAGGATGGACACAATCTTCTCGGTAAAGAGTCTTTTGATGCCAAACTGTTTTATGGCGTCCATAGACTTAAGAGATGCATATCTCCATGTGCCCATGGCCATAGCTTCACAGAAGTATCTGAGGTTTGCACTCAGGACGGGAGGCTCGGTGATACATCTCCAGTTCAGAGCTCTCCCGTTCGGTCTATCCTCATCCCCAAGGATATTTACCAAGATCGTAGCAGAGGCCCTAGCCCCCCTCAGGGTAGAAGGTATATCAATCGTTCCATACTTGGACGACCTTCTAATCTTTGCCAATACAAAACATCTATTGGAGAGGGACCTGGGGAGAACAGTAAGACACTTAGAGGGCCTCGGATGGCTAATAAACAGGGAAAAATCAAGCATGATTGCATCCCAGTCGATAAAATTCCTGGGGTACACCATCGACTCCAGGCAGGAAAGGATTTTTCTACCAGTAGAGAAGATAGAAAAGGTCCAGAGTGCTGTGAAGAGGACCCAGACAAACCTGCCTATCTCTGTCAGGGCAGCCATGTCTGTGTTGGGCCTCCTCACATCATCCATTCCCGCTGTACAGTGGGCACGCTTGCATGCAAGGGAGCTCCAACAGGCAATTCTGACAAATTGGTCCTACGGGGACTCCCTGGAGAAACAATTCAAGATGCCCCCTCAGGTCCAGAGAAAGCTCTGGTGGTGGAGGGATCACTCAAATCTGGACAAAGGTCTACTTTGGTGTTTTCCGGTAGTCCTGAGGCTGACTACAGATGCAAGCTCCTGGGGGTGGGGTGCCCACCTAGAAGGGCAGATGGCCCAAGGGAGCTGGACAGTCAGGGAGTCCAGGAGATCCTCCAACTGGAGGGAACTCGGGGCCATTCTGCTCAGGCTATGGGCCTTCGAGGGAGTGGTTCAGGGACTCCATGTCCAGATCCTTTCCGACAACGCCACAGCTGTATCCTATATAACAAGGCAGGGGGGCACAAGGAGCAAGGTGCTGCTATCCTTGGCCAGCCAGATTCTGTCATGGGCAGAGGGCAACCTGAGGTCCATATCAGCAGTGCACCTCAAAGGGGACCTGAATGTGGTAGCAGATTTTCTGAGCAGGGAAAAAGTTCGGGAATCAGAATGGAGTCTGAACCACAAAGTTTTTCAAGAGCCGACTGTGAGATGGGGCCTACCTCAGATAGACCTATTTGCGTCACGAAGCAACAACAAGGTGAGGGCCTTCTTCTCTTTAAACAGACAAGATCAGGCAAGCGGACTCGATGCCCTAGCACACCCGTGGGATTTCCACCTGTGCTACGCTTTCCCCCCCTTTCAATTGATCCCTCTGGTTCTAAAGAAATTGCAGGGGGAATCCACGAGTCTAATCCTAGTGGCCCCCTTCTGGCCCAAAAGGTCATGGTTTGCTACCATACAGAGGATGGCGGTGGGACCCCACTGGGTTCTTCCGCTTCGAAAGGATCTCCTAACCCAGGGACCTCTTCAGCATCCGAACATCGGGCAACTCAATTTTACCGGGTGGTTACTGAGGAGCAAATTTTGAAGAGAAAAGGGTTATCTGATAAGTTAGTCACAACCCTCCTAGGAAGTAGAAAAGATACTACTAGGGCAATTTATTTTAAAACATGGAAACGTTTTAACTCCTAGTGCCTATCAAAGGAATTTCCTCCCCAGGAGATTTTTTCAGTTCTTGAATTTCTCCATGAGGGCATGGAACTAGGGTTGGCAGCCAGTACCCTAAAGACACAGGTGGCTGCTTTATCGGTTTTCCTTGAGAGACGATTATCTCAGGAACAGCTTGTTATTCGATTTTTTTAAAGCTCTGGCCAGAGCTAGGCCCGTACCATTTAAGTTCTTCCCTAAATGGGACCTGTCCTTGGTTCTACGGGCATTGACAAAGGAACCTTTTGAACCCCCAGCAGCAGCGACTCTCAGGTTGTGGTCGCTTAAGTTGGTCCTTTTAGTGGCCATTACATCTGCTAGAAGAGTAAGCGAACTACAGGCCTTATCAATAGTAGAGCCTTTCTGTTGCATATTCCCGGACCGGGTTGTTCTTAAAACTGACCCGGGCTTCCTTCCAAAAGTCTCAACAGCCTTCCATAGGACGCAAGAAATAGTTCTACCCACCTTTTGTCCTTCACCTGCAAACGCTACAGAGAAATCTTTCCATACCCTAGATGTTAGAAGGTGTCTATTACACTACCTAGAGATCACAAGTGAGTTTAGGAAGTCAAACTCCCTTTTCATAGCGTTCTCAGGACCACGGAAGGGCTATAGTGCGTCCAAAAATACTATAGCTAGGTGGCTACGAATGGCTATTAGGGAGACCTATAGTGCATCCGGGGTTGAACCCCCCGCAGGGGTTGTCGCCCATTCTACTCGGGCAGTAGCAACTTCCTGGGCGGAAAGAGCAGGAGCCTCTCCGAATCGAATCTGTAAAGTGGCTACGTGGACAAGCTTTGCCACCTTCACACGCCACTACAGGTTGGACCTGCTCTCAGCTTCAGACCAGGCGTTTGGCAGAAAGGTTCTGCAGGCAGTGGTCCCTCCCTAGAGTAAGTACTCTCTTATCATCTCCAGGTGCTGTCCTGAAAGACGAAGGGAGAAAAACCCTAGTTAGACTTACCGGTAACGGTATTTCTACGAGTCTTTCAGGACAGCACCGATGACCCACCCTATATTGTGTTTGATAAATGTGGTGTTATTGCTATGTTTCTGCTTATTTAATTTCAGCATGGCGGAGGTACTCTATGAACAACTGAGGCCATGGTGGAAGTGTCCGGTCTTTTAAAGTGATCTGCAGTGTTTCCTGGGAAAATGGGTGGAGCTGCGCTCTCTCCAGGTGCTGTCCTGAAAGACTCGTAGAAATAGCGTTACCGGTAAGTCTAACTAGGGTTTTTTTTTACTAGTAATAGCGGCGATCAGTGGTTTTTATTGTGACTGCAATATTATGGCGGACACATCGGAAATTTTTGACACATTTTTGGGACCATTGTCATTTATACAGCAATCACTGCTATATAAATGCACTGATTCCTGTGTAAATGACACTGGCAGTGAAGGGGTTAACCAGTGGGTGGCAGTGTAGGGTTTAATTGTTCCTAGGGGTGTGTTACTAACTGTTGGGGGCTGGGCTTTAATTTAATGAACACTGATCTCTGCTCCAATCACATGGAGCAGAGATCAGCGTCACTAGTTGCTAGGCAGAACGGGGAAATTCTGTTTACAACGGCATTTCCTCGTTCAGCCGCCCCGTGAGATGATCGCGGGTATGCCAGCGGCGATCGACTCTGCAGGACCCGCGACCGGACTCATGGAGGTCCCGACCAGCATGCGAGCGTGCCGCCGCCGGCGCACTCGCGATGGCAGGGCGGCATTAAAGATTGGACGTACCTGTACGCCAATATGCCTGCCCGTGCTATTCTGCCGACGTACATCGCGTGCGCTGGTCGGGAACCGGTTAATAAAAATTCTTATTTATTTAACTTTTTATTTTTTGCTTGAAAATTACTCAGAACCACAAACATTATATATATATTTTGTTACCAAAGAAATGGTGGCCGTTCCAATATTTTAGGTCACACGGTATTTGCGCAGCCTTTCAAACTAAATTTTTGGGGGAAAATGAACTGAATTAAAAAAATAAAATTAACAGTTATTTAGCCCAATTTTTTGGGATATTGTGAAAGATACCGAACATGTTACGGTTTAAAATTGCAAAATGGCGACAAACGACGGTACTTAAAAATCACTATAGGCGAGCATGGAAATTTTTTTAATGATTACCAGTTTAGAGTTTTGCTATAACCATTGCTCTCGCTGTGGCAACCACGCCGATATCTCACATGTGATTTTAACACCGTTTACATTTGTGGGCATGACTTAGGATGTGTTTTCTTTGGTTCACATCTCAACCCCCTGCAACTCAGCCCTCCTTCACATCACAGCCCCTGGCCCCTCTGACCCCCTTCACATTACACAGCCCCCACACCTCTGGCCTTCCTCAAATTACACAGCCCCCTGCCCCTCTGGCCCCCTTCACATTACACAGCCCATTTCCCCTCTGGCACCCTCCACATTATACAGCCCCCTGCCCCTCTGGCCCCCTTCACATTACATAGCCCCCTGCATCTCTGGACCCCTTCACATTACACAGCTCCCTGCATCTCTGGACCCCTTCACGTTACACAGCACCCTGCATCTCTGCCAGTTTCACATGTTAACCCCCCCCCCCCACCCCCCACACACACAGCTCTGCCCCGTCACAATACAGCCTATAGAGCTCTGCCCCTGTTAGAAACCATGAAATCAGACTGAGACAGAAGTACAGTTAAATCACACTTGTTTAGTAATAAAAGTAAGAACAAACATAGTTAAAACATACCCAAAGTTCAGTAACTGGAACGGATCATTAGCCAAGCCAGGAGTCAGGAATCAAAGTAGTGGAACAGCAAGCAGGAGCTGTAACCTGAAGGGATGTCTGCAAAGCCAGTCTTTAAACAGAAACGCAGGAGATAGTTTCTTGTGATGTGACCAAGGCGAAGGCAGAGCTCCTCTGAACTGGCTGGCTTAAGTAGGCAGGACTGACAAACGGGATCAACAGCTGGGTAACTGTGGAGAGAGTTATACATAGACTCATCTAGAGCAGCATGTTATTGCCATCATCCCTAAATATACAGAATATTGAAATACCTCAAAAAGGTGGGATTTTAAAGGCAATGTCATAAGATGTTATATAATAAAGAAATATATATTTATTAATGCAAAAGTTTTAAATACACAGAAAATTATACAACCGTATTTTGCACAATATAGCATGCGATATATACAAATGTAGAGCAACAAATAGCGGCTTTTCCAACGAGTTTCGATTAGTACAAAAATTATCTTCTTCAGGGAAGCCACTCTCTGAAAACACAAAATATCGAATCAAAACATTGAAGAAAATATAAATAAAACCAATACATACATAATATCCAGGTTGAACTACTCCCATTACCACCTTCTGGTCCCAGACATAATTATCTCTCACCCCGGTCAGACAGCTTTGTATAGATCTCTTGAATAATATACCGCAAAAAAAGCCCACGAGTCAAAAAGACTCTTTGATAGATGTGCAAAAAGCTCCACTATCGATGTCACCAATCCCTGATATACAACAGTATATCAAGGCAAGAGGGGTCCATAGGATCTGAAAAATAACAATAGGGGAACAACAAGTCTAAGTTGCATACACATCAAAAAGCAAAAAGCGTGCAAATAGGGCACAAAGGTGTTTAAAAATAATCAAATAACAATAGGGACAATCCCAAAAAATACTTACAAAGCATGAAGTATAAAGTATCCTATCCTGCAAGTATGGGCATTATAAGCCTTGTGTGCAACAATGGAGTCTTCCAATCTAGCGTCAAAGGAAACCCAGCGTAGCCGCAGCAAGGGATGAATATCTCCCTTGCTTACACTAAGGGCTGTAGCGTCATCGCTCAGGTGACCAGTGACCTGGCCAACCACGATGATGTGTCTACCCGGAACCGGAAATCACCTCCTCGCTGTGCCCCCGGAACCGGACGTGATCTCACCCTATTTAGAACCAGAAGTGACCTCATACTAAACCCAGCTGCATAGGTCAGGTAGTGTCATTACCAAGAAGACACCTTGTTGTCATGCGGGTCAAAGATTTGAGCCGAAAAGTGATCACTGAGGCGTCACCATACAATCCACCCCTCATCAAAAAGGACCAATGCACCCCGCAACGCTGGAAGGCACTGGCACTGCAGGATACAGTCCCACATCTAAATTTTCCTCATTTTAAAGAGGGGAGGAGGGGAACCAACCCTAAACACTTCAGAATATATATGGGCCAAAAGTGATCACTGAGGCGTCACCATACAATCCACCCCTCATCAAAAAGGACCAATGCACCCCACAACGCCGGAAAGCAACGGCACTGCAGGATAGGGTCCCACATCTAAATTTTCCTCATTTTAAAGAGGGGAACCAACCCTAAACACTTTGGAGTATATATATCCCCCCCCCCCCCAGTGTGCTGGACCCCCCCCCCCCCCCATAGCCTCACAAGGGCATGAAAGAATGTACAGAACAGGGGTAAAGTCTCCATCCAGGAGACCCCTGGATAGCCAATACCCCCCCCATGGGACCAACTCAGATGAAAAGTACATCTGAGTATTGGGGGTGAAAACATAACATACCACTCCAGAGCATACCAATCTGGTGTCATGCTAACACCTCAAGGTGAGAATAACACCACCCGACACAGGAAAAATGCCTGAGATGAATCAGAGGACGACCCCATCGAGTATCGTCACTGGCACATCCCGGGCCGCCCACAGAGGGCAAAAGAAGGGGGAACAAAGTCCCCCCCCCCCCCCAGTGGGCTTCCCTGTGCCGGGAATGCGGTATAAAGAGACCTAAATAGCTGACCTGGGTCCGACAGACAAACATCTTGATGGGTACCATCAGATGGAATGGAGTATATCAACCTATTATTCACATTTAAAACAATGATGAAGCACTGTGCGAAACAACACGGCATCTCAATAGTACCATAGGGTAGATCGCACAATGCCTCTATAAACAGTAAAACAAAATTGAAAATAATAATAAACCCCTTCTATAATCATTACTGATGATCCCCATACCATAAGAGCTCCAGACAAGAAAAGACGGGCACCAATACAAGTACAAAGAAAAAAAGCCTATATCACTAGAACCAAGGCTAGTCAATCCATGCTCCTCTGTATGTATCTTATCAAGATCGATTTGACTCCCTATCAATAGTCTCAATCAGTTTTGCCAGAGTTGAAACCATCCAAGAATGGTCTAAAGCTTTCTGTCTCATTTAGACCAGGAGGAGTAGTGGCATCCAAATATTTTATCCAGCGCATTTCGCGCTGTAACAATATTTTGTTCCAGTCTCCACCTCTCAATGGTATATGTACCCGATCTATCACCGTAAAATTTATGGAGGGCATCCTATAACCGTGTCTCTTGGCTACATGTCTTCCAAGAGGAAGATATAGATCACAAATTTTCATACCAAATAAGTGTTTACTCACACGTTGACCAAGTTCCTGTTTAGTAGGGATGAGCCAAACACCCCCCCGGTTCGGTTCGCACCAGAACTTTCGAACGGATCGCAAATTCGTACGAACTTTAGAACCCCATTGAAGTCTATGGGACTCGAACGTTCGAAATTAAAAGTGCTAATTTTAACGGCTAATATGCAAGATACTGTCCTAAAATGGGTTTGGAGACCTGGCTCCTGCCCCAGGGGACATGGGTCAATGCAAAAAAAAGTTTTAAAAACGGACGTTTTTTCGGGAGCACTGATTTTAATGACGATTAAAGTGAAAAAAAAAAGTGAAATATTCCTTTAAACATCGTGCCTGGGTGGTGTCTATAGTATGCCTGTGAAGTGCCACGTGTTTCCCGTGTTTAGAACAGTCCCTGCACAAAATGACATTTAATGGAAATAACGTCATTTAAAACTACTTGCGGTTTTAATGTTTTATCTGGTTCCGGCAATATGGATGAAAATCATTAAGAAAAATGGCATGGGTAGCCCCCCCTGCCCATTACCAGCCCCTTTGGGTCTTGTACGGATATTAAGGAGAACCCCATACCCATATTAAAAAAAGGAAATACGTATGGCCCCCAGGCCCTATATACTCAGAACAGCAGTATACAGGCGGTGCAAGCAAGACAGGGACTGTGTAGGTTTGTTGTGTTAAGTAGAATCTGTTTGTAATTTTCAACGGGTACATTTTTAAAGTGTAGCTCCAGTCAAAAAAACGATTTTTAAGCTTTTTGGAAAACATAGGGAAGGGTTATCACCCCTGTATAATTTGTTTTGCCGTCCGTCTTTTTTCATCTCACTTGCTGTTGTCTCCCTCCGTTTGCAAGTAGGAGACGTTTGTAAGTTGGATGTTTGAAAGTAGGGGCCTGCCCTATATGCTCTGGAGAAATGGCGGAACGAGGTGTTGGTTTTGCCACAACATTGTAAGCCCTCAAAGTGACTGCTGTGAACGATTATATCAAGAATTGTAATTACATGCCATTGTTGAACAGTGGTAGAAATATTGAACTTTGGTGGTTGTGGTGCTGGTGCCACAACACTATAAGTCCTCACAGTTACTCTGGGTGGGCACAGGAACGGGCCCTCCTGTGAAATATTATATCAAGAATTGTAATTACATGCCCCTGTTAAACAGGGGCTGAAAAATTGGGCTGCTGGCACTGGTGCTGGTGCCACGACACTGCAACCTCTCCCATATACTCTAGTTGTAGTGCAGGAATGAGCCCTGCTGCAAAGCATTGCATCAAAAATTGTAATTAAACGCCCCTGTTAAACAGGGGCTGAAAGACTGGGCTGGTGGCATCACCCAGAACCAAAAATGTTCTTCCAACATATCAGCGGAGGAGGAAGAGGAGTGGTGAGAAAAAAACCAAGCTCCCCTGACCCTGTCCTGGTTCCGTAGTCGCACAGGTACTCATTGATGGCCCTCTGCTGCGTGTGCAGCCACTGCAGCATGGCCAACGTTGAGTTCCACCTGGTGGGCATGTCACATAAAAGGCGGTTCTTGGGCAGGTTCAACTCCTTGTGGAGCTCAGCCAGCCGAGCACAGGCATTAAATGATCGGCGGAAATGCACACAGACTTTCCTGGCCTGCTTCAGGACATCCTGTAAGCCCGGGTACCTGCCCAAGAACCGCTGCACCACCAGGTTAAGGACGTGAGCCACATAGTGCACATGGGTCAGTTGTCCCTGTCGGAGGGCGGAGAGGAGGTTGGTGCCATTGTCGCAAACCACCATTCCTGGCTTAAGCTCGCGTGGTGTCAACCACCTCTCAGCCTGCCCGTGCAGAGCTGACAAAACATCTGCCCCAGTGTGCCTCCTGTCCCCCAAACAAACCAGTGCAAGCACGGCGTGGCATCGTTTTGCCTGCGTACTTGCGTAGCCCCTGGAACGCCTACGGAGCACCGCTGGTTCTGAGGACAGAGCACTGGAAGAGGCCATGGAGGAAGAAGAAGAGGAGGGGGTGGAGGAGAAAGGTGTGTCACAACCAATAGTAGCATTTTGGAGGCATAGTGGCGGAACAACCTCCAACCTCCAACACTACTGCACCTTGTCCTGCATCCTTCCCAGCTGAGGACTGAAGGTCTAGTGGGCTTGGAGATCCCAGCTGATGAGGAGCAAGGAGAGGTCCGCTTTGTTCTTTGGTGTGGGTCTTTGAGGTACGCTTGCCAATGAGCTGCATGGCAGGTCAACATATGTCTGGTCAAGCATGTGGTGCCCAAGCGGCTGATGTTTTGGCCACGCGAGATACGTTTGAGACGTATGTTGCAAATAGCAGTGGTGCAATCTGATGCACTCGTCTCAAGAAAGGCCCACACCAAAGAACTTTTAGAATAATGTGCAGAGGCAGCGCCCTGCACAGGCGGAGCTCTGCGGTGTGCTGCCCCTAAGTTGGCCCCCGGAGGGCATCCTGCCTCGTTGGACATGTGCCTCCTCCTTCTCCTCCTCCTCTCTCCTACCAGGCACCCACGTGGAGTCAGTGCCCTCATCATCTCCTCCCTCTTCATCGCTGGAGCAAACCTGGCAGTATGCTGCAGCTTGTGGAACATGATTGCCAGATTGCTGTCCTTCTTGAGCATCCCCTCTCTCTGCACTCACGCTACTGCCTTCCTCTAACTGAGTATCATCATCAGAGCCTACAAAACACTGGGCATCCTCCTGGAGCATGTACCCAACACTGTGCTCAAAGAGTTCAGGAGACTCCTCAGGAGGACGTGGTGGGTCTAGGGAAGGAGTCACTGATGATGACATTGAGAGGAGGGAAGATGATGCGTTGGCAGCTGCTTTGCTAGTACCCTGAGCCTGGGTGAGAGAGGATGAGGAGGATGAAGAGGGCTTGGTCATCCACTCTACCAAGTCTTCGGCATGTTGCGGCTCAACATGTCCAGCTACCGAGAATAAGGACAAGCGTGTCCCATGGCCACGTGCTGATGATGCGTCCACGACCAGCACTGTTGTCTCTAGACACAGAGCCTGCTTGCCCTCTTTATCGGCTCGCGCCTGTCTGCCTCTCCTTGCTGGCCTTCCAGACATGGTAATGGCCTGAAGGGAGATGGGAAAACCAGCAATTGGGTAGTGTATATTGTGCTGGAGGCACACACAACACCCACTAACTCCTGCAGATGGCAGATGGCTCAATTAGAGAAGAGCTACAGTGCCTTGCGAAAGTATTCGGCCCCCTTGAACTTTTCAACCTTTTGCCACATTTCAGGCTTCAAACATAAAGATATAAAATTTTTGTGAAGAATCACCAACAAGTGGGACATAATTGTGAAGTGGAACGAAATCTATTGGATATTTTTAACTTTTTTAGCAAATAAAAAACTGAAAAGTGGTGCGTGCAAAATTATTTGGCCCCTTTACTTTCAGTGCAGCAAACTCACTCCAGAAGTTCAGCGAGGATCTCTGAATGATCCAATGTTGTCCTAAATGACTGATGGTGATAAATAGAATCCACCTGTGTGTAATCAAGTCTCTGTATAAATGCACCTGCTCTGTGATAGTCTCATGGTTCTGTTGAAAGCTCAGAGAGCATCATGAAGACCAAGGAACACACCAGGCAGGTCCGTAATACTGTTGTGGAGAAGTTTAAAGCCGGATTTGGATACAAAAACATTTCCCAAGCTTTAAACATCCCAAGGAGCACTGTGCAAGCGATCATTTTGAAATGGAAGGAGTATCAGACCACTGCAAATCTACCAAGACCTGGCCGTCCCTCTAAACTTTCAGCTCAGACAAGGAGAAGACTGATCAGAGATGCAGCCAAGAGGCCCATGATCACTCTGGATGAACTGCAGAAAACTACAGCTGAGATGGGAAAGTCTGTCCATAGGACAACAATCAGTCGTACACTGCACAAATCTGGCCTTTATGGAAGAGTGGCAAGAAGAAAGCCATTTCTCAAAGATATCCATAAAAAGTCTTGTCTAAAGTTTGCCTCAAGCCACCTGGGAGACACACCAAACATGTGGAAGAAGGTGCTCTGGTCAGATGAAACCAAAATCGAACTTTTTGCCCACAATGCAAAACGATATGTTTGGCGTAAAAGCAACACAGCTCATCACCCTCAACACACCATCCCCACTGTCAAACATGGTGGTGGCAGCATCATGGTTTGGGCCTGCTTTTCTTCAACAGGGACAGGGAAGATGGTTAAAATTGAGGGGAAGATGGATGCAGCCAAATACAGGACCATTCTGGATGAAAACCTGTTGGAGTCTGCAAAAGACCTGAAACTGGGACGGAGATTTATCTTCCAACAGGACAATGATCCCAAACATACAGCAAAATCTCCAAATGAATGGTTCACAAATAAACGTATCCAGGTGTTAGAATGGCCAAGTCAAAGTCCAGACCTGAATCCAATCGAGAATCTGTGGAAAGAGCTAAAAACTGCTGTTCACAAACGCTCTCCATCCAACCTCACTGAGCTCAAGCTGTTTTGCAAGGAAGAATGGGCAAGAATTTCAGTCTCTCGATGTGCAAAACTGATAGAGACATACCCCAAGTGACTTGCAGCTGTAATCGCAGCAAAAGGTGGCTCTACAAAGTATTAACGCAAGGGGGCCGAATAATTTTGCACGCCCCACTTTTCATTTTTTTATTAGTTAAAAAAGTTTCAAAAATCCAATAGATTTCGTTCCACTTCACAATTGTGTCCCACTTGTTGGTGATTCTTCACAAAAAATAAAAATTTTATATCTTTATGTTTGAAGCCTGAAATGTGGCAAAAGGTTGAAAAGTTCAAGGGGCCGAATACTTTCGCAAGGCACTGTATGTAGGTGGATATAACGGTGTATACTGTGGTCAGGGCACGCAGACAACACGCACAATCTCCTAAAACTGACTGCAAGCTCTATTTAAAAGAGCAAGATAGCTAGCTATATAGGTGGATATAGCGGTGTATACTGTGGTCAGGGCACGCAGACAACAACCACTACAGAAGAGCAAGAACACAAAATTGGCCGATAACGAACGGTGTATACTGTGTTGAAGGTACACAGAACACCCACTAACTCCTACAGACGCCAACACACTACACAAGGCCGCCGAGCTGGCGGCCTTATACAGTGCCTTGCGAAAGTATTCGGCCCCTTGAACTTTTCAACCTTTTGCCACATTTCAGGCTTCAAACATAAAGATATAAAATTTTTATTTTTTGTAGTAGTGTATATTGTGCTGGAGGCACACACAACACCCACTAACTCCTGCAGATGGCAGATGGCTCAATTAGAGAAGAGCTACAGTGCCTTGCGAAAGTATTCGGCCCCCTTGAACTTTTCAACCTTTTGCCACATTTCAGGCTTCAAACATAAAGATATAAAATTTTTGTGAAGAATCACCAACAAGTGGGACATAATTGTGAAGTGGAACGAAATCTATTGGATATTTTTAACTTTTTTAGCAAATAAAAAACTGAAAAGTGGTGCGTGCAAAATTATTTGGCCCCTTTACTTTCAGTGCAGCAAACTCACTCCAGAAGTTCAGCGAGGATCTCTGAATGATCCAATGTTGTCCTAAATGACTGATGGTGATAAATAGAATCCACCTGTGTGTAATCAAGTCTCTGTATAAATGCACCTGCTCTGTGATAGTCTCATGGTTCTGTTGAAAGCTCAGAGAGCATCATGAAGACCAAGGAACACACCAGGCAGGTCCGTAATACTGTTGTGGAGAAGTTTAAAGCCGGATTTGGATACAAAAACATTTCCCAAGCTTTAAACATCCCAAGGAGCACTGTGCAAGCGATCATTTTGAAATGGAAGGAGTATCAGACCACTGCAAATCTACCAAGACCTGGCCGTCCCTCTAAACTTTCAGCTCAGACAAGGAGAAGACTGATCAGAGATGCAGCCAAGAGGCCCATGATCACTCTGGATGAACTGCAGAAAACTACAGCTGAGATGGGAAAGTCTGTCCATAGGACAACAATCAGTCGTACACTGCACAAATCTGGCCTTTATGGAAGAGTGGCAAGAAGAAAGCCATTTCTCAAAGATATCCATAAAAAGTCTTGTCTAAAGTTTGCCTCAAGCCACCTGGGAGACACACCAAACATGTGGAAGAAGGTGCTCTGGTCAGATGAAACCAAAATCGAACTTTTTGCCCACAATGCAAAACGATATGTTTGGCGTAAAAGCAACACAGCTCATCACCCTCAACACACCATCCCCACTGTCAAACATGGTGGTGGCAGCATCATGGTTTGGGCCTGCTTTTCTTCAACAGGGACAGGGAAGATGGTTAAAATTGAGGGGAAGATGGATGCAGCCAAATACAGGACCATTCTGGATGAAAACCTGTTGGAGTCTGCAAAAGACCTGAAACTGGGACGGAGATTTATCTTCCAACAAGACAATGATCCCAAACATACAGCAAAATCTCCAAATGAATGGTTCACAAATAAACGTATCCAGGTGTTAGAATGGCCAAGTCAAAGTCCAGACCTGAATCCAATCGAGAATCTGTGGAAAGAGCTGAAAACTGCTGTTCACAAACGCTCTCCATCCAACCTCACTGAGCTCAAGCTGTTTTGCAAGGAAGAATGGGCAAGAATTTCAGTCTCTCGATGTGCAAAACTGATAGAGACATACCCCAAGTGACTTGCAGCTGTAATCGCAGCAAAAGGTGGCTCTACAAAGTATTAACGCAAGGGGGCCGAATAATTTTGCACGCCCCACTTTTCATTTTTTTATTAGTTAAAAAAGTTTCAAAAATCCAATAGATTTCGTTCCACTTCACAATTGTGTCCCACTTGTTGGTGATTCTTCACAAAAAATAAAAATTTTATATCTTTATGTTTGAAGCCTGAAATGTGGCAAAAGGTTGAAAAGTTCAAGGGGGCCGAATACTTTCGCAAGGCACTGTATGTAGGTGGATATAACGGTGTATACTGTGGTCAGGGCACGCAGACAGCACGCACAATCTCCTAAAACTGACTGCAAGCTCTATTTAAAAGAGCAAGATAGCTAGCTATATAGGTGGATATAGCGGTGTATACTGTGGTCAGGGCACGCAGACAACAACCACTACAGAAGAGCAAGAACACAAAATTGGCCGATAACGAACGGTGTATACTGTGTTGAAGGTACACAGAACACCCACTAACTCCTACAGACGCCAACACACTACACAAGGCCGCCGAGCTGGCGGCCTTATACAGTGCCTTGCGAAAGTATTCGGCCCCTTGAACTTTTCAACCTTTTGCCACATTTCAGGCTTCAAACATAAAGATATAAAATTTTTATTTTTTGTGAAGAATCACCAACAAGTGGGACACAATTGTGAAGTGGAACGAAATCTATTGGATTTTTGAAACTTTTTTAACGAATAAAAAAATGAAAAGTGGGGCGTGCAAAATTATTCGGCCCCCTTGCGTTAATACTTTGTAGAGCCACCTTTTGCTGCGATTACAGCTGCAAGTCACTTGGGGTATGTCTCTATCAGTTTTGCACATCGAGAGACTGAAATTCTTGCCCATTCTTCCTTGCAAAACAGCTTGAGCTCAGTGAGGTTGGATGGAGAGCGTTTGTGAACAGCAGTTTTCAGCTCTTTCCACAGATTCTCGATTGGATTCAGGTCTGGACTTTGACTTGGCCATTCTAACACCTGGATACGTTTATTTGTGAACCATTCATTTGGAGATTTTGCTGTATGTTTGGGATCATTGTCTTGTTGGAAGATAAATCTCCATCCCAGTTTCAGGTCTTTTGCAGACTCCAACAGGTTTTCATCCAGAATGGTCCTGTATTTGGCTGCATCCATCTTCCCCTCAATTTTAACCATCTTCCCTGTCCCTGTTGAAGAAAAGCAGGCCCAAACCATGATGCTGCCACCACCATGTTTGACAGTGGGGATGGTGTGTTGAGGGTGATGAGCTGTGTTGCTTTTACGCCAAACATATCGTTTTGCATTGTGGGCAAAAAGTTCGATTTTGGTTTCATCTGACCAGAGCACCTTCTTCCACATGTTTGGTGTGTCTCCCAGGTGGCTTGAGGCAAACTTTAGACAAGACTTTTTATGGATATCTTTGAGAAATGGCTTTCTTCTTGCCGCTCTTCCATAAAGGCCAGATTTGTGCAGTGTACGACTGATTGTTGTCCTATGGACAGACTTTCCCATCTCAGCTGTAGTTTTCTGCAGTTCATCCAGAGTGATCATGGGCCTCTTGGCTGCATCTCTGATCAGTCTTCTCCTTGTCTGAGCTGAAAGTTTAGAGGGACGGCCAGGTCTTGGTAGATTTGCAGTGGTCTGATACTCCTTCCATTTCAAAATGATCACTTGCACAGTGCTCCTTGGGATGTTTAAAGCTTGGGAAATGTTTTTGTATCCAAATCCGGCTTTAAACTTCTCCACAACAGTATTACGGACCTGCCTGGTGTGTTCCTTGGTCTTCATGATGCTCTCTGCGCTTTCAACAGAACCCTGAGACTATCACAGAGCAGGTGCATTTATACAGAGACTTGATTACACACAGGTGGATTCTATTTATCACCATCAGTCATTTAGGACAACATTGGATCATTCAGTGATCCTCGCTGAACTTCTGGAGTGAGTTTGCTGCACTGAAAGTAAAAAGGCCGAATAATTTTGCACGCACCACTTTTCAGTTTTTTATTTGCTAAAAAAGTTTAAATTATCCAATAGATTTCGTTCCACTTCACAATTGTGTCCCACTTGTTGGTGATTCTTCACAAAAAATTGAAATTTTATATCTTTATGTTTGAAGCCTGAAATGTGGCAAAAGGTTGAAAAGTTCAAGGGGGCCGAATACTTTCGCAAGGCACTTTATAGTGTGGGGCGTGTACTACACAGCCTGAGCTATGATTGGCCACAGGCATCCTGCCTGTGGCCAATCATGGCTCTCCTCGCTGCCAGCGCTGTAATTGGCCAAGCATGACCAATCATGAGCCAGCAATGCACTGCGATGGCGCAGTGCATTGTGGGCCGTGAGCGCCACACTAATTTGGCGTGAACGGCCCATAACGTTCGGTATTCGCCGAACGGGCGAACAGCCGATGTTCGAGTCGAACGTATGTTCGACTCGAACACGAAGCTCATCCCTACTGTTTAGTCTTCCCAATGTACAAAGCACCGCATTCACATTGAAGAAGATAAACCACCCCTCTAGTTTTGCAATTGGCAAAGTGCTTTAGTTGGAATGTCTCTCCATTGGGTAATTTGAAAGATGTTAGTTGCCTCATTACTTCACAGAATTAACATGATCCACGAGGGTACGTGCCCCAGGTCTTACAGGGGTTAAGTCGTTGATTACCCTTATATTCACTCTGGGTGATTAGACCACCAATAGAACCCACTTTTTGGAAGGTAATTTGAGGATTAGGGGTAATCAATCCTGAAAGGATTGGATCCCCTGTAAGTATTGACCAATGTTTGGTGAGGATTTTTCTTACTTTTTCATGTTCATTTGAATAACGTAATATTATTCTTGTAGTATCCTCAAATTTTTGAGTTTTTTTCTTCTTGAACAGTAGCTCATGTCTATCCTGATTTTTTTACACGATTGAAGGCCCTTTTAAGACATGATTTTGTATACCCTCTGGTTAATAATCTCTTGCTCAGTTTATCGGCCTCTAACTGAAAGGCTTCATTGGTTGTAGAATTCAGTTTTATTCGAAGAAATTGACTGTACGGTATAGATTTCTTCAAAGGCTCAGGGTGAAAGCTTCCAGCATGTAGGAGCGTATTTCCTGCAGTCTCCTTTCTAAAGAGCTGAGTTGTTAATTTTCCAGAGGCATCTTTCATGATGGAAATGTCCAGAAAATCAATTTTAGAATAGTCATACGACATTGTGAAAAAGAGGTTGAATGTATTCTGATTAATTTCCTCTGAGCATTGTTTAAGCATTTTCTCTGGACCGTTCCGTACAAGGAACATGTCGTCAATGTAGCGTTGCCATAGTACATCGTGTTACGTCATAATCGGTCGTTGGACAAAAAAGCTTTTTCCCACTCCCCAAGGTACAAGTTGGCGTATGAAGGCACACAACATGTGCCCATAGCCACACCTTGCACCTGGAGGTAGTGGGATCCCTTGAACAAAAAGACATTGAGTCTTAATTTGAAGTCAAGCATTTGAAGAACGAAGTCATTGAACTTCCATTCAGTAGTGGATCTCTGTTGTAGAACTTGTCTAATTGCTGCTATCCCCAAATCATGTGGGATGCTGTTGTAAAACGACTCAACGTCTATGGTGACTAATATTGACGAGTTCGGAATTTCCAGATCCTCTAATATCTGCAACAAATGAATAGTATCCTTCGTGTATGATGCTAATTCTAAAACATGTCGTCTCAAATAATCATCTATGAATTGACTGGCCCCCTCAAAGATACTCCCATTACCTGAAATAATGGGTCTCCCTGGGTTTTTTTTTTTTATATCTTTATGTACCTTAGGCAATGCATACATTGTAGGAATTCGAGGGTGTTTGGTACATATATACTCCAACATATCAATGGTAATGGCTCCAGTCATGTGGGCTTCATCAAGCAAGTAAATGTTATCACAAAATCTCTGCTCACATGGTTGAGAAATTCAACCATGTGAGCAGAGATTTTGTGATAACATTTACGATTGTTCAAAATTTTTAAACACATGGCTTCATACATCAAATTGTCCATGAGGATGATATTTCCACCTTTATCTGAGCCCTTGATGGTTATTTCTACGTTGTTTTTAAGGGATTTGAATGCATTAAATTGTTCAACACTCAGATTTTTTGATCCACCTTTCTCTTTCCGAATTGCTTGGATTTCTTTAGTGGTTAATTTTACAAATAACATCAAGGCTGGATTTTAATTCAATGGGGAAAGTTTATTGGATTTCTTTTTGAACACCTTTTTTGGTTGAGGACATTCTTGAGGATTTTCCTCAATACTATCCTCACTATCTAAGTCCTCATCCCAAATATCCATGCAGGACTCATTTTCTTGGAGGAGCTGATTAAGGTCACGCAAAGCCCTAAAATTGGCCGCAGTCAAGTTTGGAGTAACAACTTCCTGTTGCGTAGATTGTTTTTTTTTTATATACATACTTTTAAAGATCAACTTTCTCGCAAATAAATGGATATCCTTGATGATTTCGAAATTGTCCAAGGATTTATTTCGACAGAATGATAGTCCAAGTGAGAGCACATGGCCCTCAGCTGGTGTAAGTACGTGTGACAATAAATTAATGATGTTCAATTTTCCTTCACCGGCAATGGCCCCGAATTTGGGTCGATGATGGGATTGATGATTGTGTTAGAATTATCTTGTCTAAAAAATCATCGAGTTGTCTCTGAGTTTTGGGAACCGCTCCCAAATCTTTAGTACCTTTTCATGTTTTTACCTTTATCTGGGTGGTGGCTTTTTGTGTTATCACTGTACCCTCGAGGGTTTCTTGATATACCACTATTTTTGCCTCCATGTGATGTATGCCATGGTTGTACTTCAGTGGGGCATTTTTTAGTCGCTTGTTGTACTTCTTCATCCAGCTCATGTAGTTTAGCAAAAGGACCTTTCCTCTTTCTCTGTGATCCCTCTACATGAGAAGAAGCTGAAGTAGAGGAGGCATTAGAGGGTATATCAGAATTGTAGTCTTTTTTTTATTCTCTTGAATTTCCGAGAAGCCCTTATTGCTATTGTTCTTGTTTTTATTCCATTTATATGCCCGATTTTCACTGAAAGCATTCTTATCCCGCCAATTATTTCTCTCCTTTTTCTGAAGGATGGATTTCCCATCTTCCTTCAAATGGTCCTTAAATTTAATCTCTAATCCAATATAGTCCTCATGTATTTTTAGAGGAATTAAATGATCATAAAGGGCACTAATTTCTACATCCAATGTACTAAGTTGTTGTTTGTACTCATTTTGTAATAAAATCATCAAATTTTTAGAACAATAATTAAGATGAGTTTCCCAGTTCCTCTTCAACTCGTTAGATATATGATTCAGGATTGGGAATATCTGAATTCTCAGTCCTATCTGATTAATATTCTCCTGGATATATCGTTCCAGTCAATATATGTGCCAATGTAACGCAGAATTCTTTTCTAGTACTTTGGTCAGACTAGAAAATAATGAATTTAAATCAGAAACCACCTGTTCCTTGGCTTGAAAACTAGTTTGAATGGTGGACATAAACTCCTCCCAATTGTTACCCAAAAGATCCCCCATTCCTTCAGTCCAAAGAAGATATAGAGATAGAAAAGAAACACCTAGTAACAAAAACTAAACTTAAAAATTAATCCTCAACAAAGAAAAATATATTTTCGTCAAGGAGAAGCCAAGGATCAATGTCCTCTTAAATAAGGAAACATCCCCCTCCGAACTTCCAAAAAAAGAAAAAATTATTTATTTATATTTTGGGGTCCATACAAAAGCCCTATGTGTCAAAAACGAGGCTTTGGGGTGTATTATCCACCCATAATTTCAGAAAAATACATAGACTCATCTAGAGCAGCATGTTATTGCCATCATCCCTAAATATGCAGAATATTGAAATACCTCAAAAAGGTGGGATTTTAAAGGCAATGTCATAAAATGTCATATAATAAAAAATATATATTTATTAATAGAAAAAAGTTTTAAATACACAGAAAATTATACAAAGGTATTTTGCACAATATAGCATGCGATATATACAAATGTAGAGCAACAAAGAGCGGCTTTTTCCAATGCGTTTCCAATGCGTTTCAATTAGTACAAAAATGTCAGCAAGGGAGGTAAGATAATTTTTGTACTAATCGAAACGCGCTGGAAAAGCCGCTGTTTGTTGCTCTACATTTGTATATATCGCATGCTATATTGTGCAAAATACCGTTGTATAATTTTCTGTGTATTTAAAACTTTTTTGTATTAATAAATATATTTTTTTATTATATAACATCTTATGACTTTGCCTTTAAAATCCCACCTTTTTGAGGTATTTCAATATACTGTGGAGAGAGTTGGGAGCTGGCAATTAGCCGACAGCTGAGTGCCCAGCTCAGAGAAGGAAGGGCTGAGCCCAGCCCAGAGAGAGCCCCCTCTTCAGCAACCCCTCCCCCTCGGAGGACCACCAGGCTCGAGAGGAAAACATCTATGGAAATCAAGGAGGAGGGCAGGGGCATGTACATCCGAGGATGAGACCCGAAAGCGTTCCTCTGGACTATACCCTTTCCAATACACCAGCTACTGTATGCACCCACGGACCTACGGAAGTCAACAATGGACTCTACTTTATACTCCTCATGGTTCTCAACCTGTACAAGGTGAGGACATGGCACCAAGGTGGTAAAGCGGTTGCAGACCAAAGGTTTTAATAAGGAGACATGAAATACATTCAAAATACGCATATTAGAAGGAAGGTCTAATGCTTAAACCACTGGGTTATTCCTGTGAAGAATACGGAAAGGCCCAATAAAATGAGGTGCGAACCTCAGTGAAGACACACGAAGTCGGCGGTTGCGAGATGACAGGCAGACCCTAACCCCAACCTGGTCGGAAGGTGCAGGCAGGCATCTGCAATCAGCATGGAGTCTGTACCTATCTTTAGCATGACGCAAAGCCTCCTGGACTTGTGCCCAAGTGGAACGAAGACCACGAAGATGCTCCTTTAACGCAGGACTACTCTGCAGAACAAACAAGTCAGGCAACAAGGAAGGTTGGAAACCATAATTTGCCATAAATAGGGACAATTGGGAAGCAGAATTCAAGCCACTGTTGTGCGCAAACTCTGGCCATGGTAATAGGTCTGACCAGTTATGAAATATAGCAACTTAGGAATTGCTCCAAGGACTGATTTACTCGTTCTGCAGCCCCATTAGACTGCAGGTGATACACAGAGGAGAAAGCAAGCTGAATTCCCAACTGTGCACAAAAGGCTCGCCAGAACTGGGGACACAAACTGACTACCCCTGTCCAAGGCAATCACCTTGGGTAGCCCATGTAAGCGAAAGATCTCCCGAGCAAAAATGGAAGCCAGTTCCTTAGAAGTGGGCAACTTCTTAAGTGGAATGCAATGACACATCTTTGAGAACCGATCAACCACCATAAGGATAACAGTGTTGCCTTGAGAGTTGGGTAACTCCACAATAAAAAACCATAGACAGGTGGGTCCAGGGCCCATCTCCCATGGGTATGGGTTGTAGGAGGCCCACTGGAAGGTGTCATGGAGTCTTACTCTAAACACACACGAAACAAGCAGCTACAAAGGCAGTTATATCAACATCAACATGTAGATTAGGCCACCAGAATTGTTGGGAAATGGCCCAAATTTGTTTATGTTTCCCAGGGTGGCCAGCTGGCCAGCTTCCCAGAAAACTAAATGTAAATCTACATATGAACACTGCCCACTAGTGTCCATCAAAAACTGAAAAATATAAAATCGAATACATTAGCTATTAATAATAAAACAATTTACATCCCACTCGACATTCATGCTGAAAGGGGTGTAACACTTCAAATCGAATATCCAGTGGGTCTCAATTTTAGAAATTTCTCGTTTGGATACACTGCCATGCCAGTGAGGATTAAATCTATCAATGGCCACAAAGGTAGTTCCTTTAGGGTTTTTGTTATGATACTCAAAATAATGTCGTGAAACAGTATGTTTCGAAATCCCCTCTTTATATTTGCAATATGCTCGTTTACCCCAACATACATAGTGCGTGTTGTGCGGCCCACATATTGTAGGCCGCATGGCAAAATCAACAAATATACCACGTTTAACGAGGTGCAAGTAATAAAGGTATTAATGTCAAAAACTCTCCCAGTGGTGTGGGATGTAAACTGGCATATTTTCTTAATGGCAGGGGATAATAACCTTTGGAAGAACGACACTATTAGGAACATCCAAAATATTTGGTGCTATTTGAAGTTTCAGAGGAGGAACTCCTCTGAAAATGACCTGTGGCCGCTCTGGAAGCACTGGATCCAAAAATGTATCGTTTTTTAAAACGCCCCAATGTTTAGTTAAAAGTTTCTTAATATCAAAATGTTGTTGTGAGTACGTAGTAATCATTGCAAAATTGTAATAGATCTTGTTAGACGGAGACTTTCTTATCCTGAAGAATAAGGGCACGATTCATGCTACCAACATCATTCAAATCGCTAGGTGCAAATCATTTTTCTATGAAATTTTCTTTCAGGGTAGCAGCTTGTACAAAAAAAATCTTCTTTAAGGGTACAATTTCGCCGTAGCCGGAGAAATTGGCTCTTAGGCACTGATTTTAGCCAAGAAGCCAAAAAGGCCGACGTGGCCTCCCTTTACACTATTATTTCTCACTTGGATGGGTTGGAAGCCATTATGATGTTTTTGAAGAGAGATGTAGAGTTGATTTCTCTCAAAGGGAATTCATATTGGATTTATTAAGGTATGCGATGACCCATAACTATCGTAAAACATGTAGTACAAAAATAAAACAGTCCAAATCCTGTAAATATTAGTACTAAAACAGCGCTATAAAAGAAGTCCAAAGTAGCAGCATATAGATAAAGTCCTTAAAATGTGCACCAGGATTGCACCAGTATTTCACCACGTGTAGCTCATACCCTCTTAGGGGGTTAAACTCACCAGACTCACCAGACAAATCTGAAACAAGCACCTTTAAGGGAATAGTCCCTCTCTTCTTTTACCACAATCCCATTGTCATCCACCAGGGTCCGACTGCCATAATTACTTCCAGTCCTCAAATGCTGGGGCTGCTTCAATGATTTTTCCTTTATTTTCCCCTGGTAATCTGGCCAGTAACACACTTCCTGTCTTTGGGTGTTACCACTCTGGATAGAGGAGCAATGGAGCCACCCTTTCACAGCAGCATTGATGACCCATAACTACTTCTGGAGAGACTCATAACTAGGGATGAGCCGAACACCCCCCAGTTCAGTTCGCACCAGAACTTTTGAACGGACCAAAAATTTGTGAGAACTTTAGAACCCCACTAAAGTCTATGGGACTTGAACGTTTGAAATAAAAAGTGCTAATTTTAATGGCTAATATGCAAGATATTGTCCTAAAAAGGGTTTGGGGCCCGGCTCCTGCCCCAGGGGACATGGGTCAATGCCAATTTTTTTTTTAAAAACTGACTTTTTTTGGGAGCACTGATTTTAATGATGATTAAAAAAAAGTGAAGTGTTCCTTTAAAAATCGTGCCTGGGGGGTGTCTATAGTGTGCCTGTGAAGTGGCACGTGTTTCCCGTGTTTAGAACAGTCCCTGCATAAAATGAAATTTAACGGAAAAAAAGTAATTTAAAACTGCTTGTGGTTTTAATGTCATGTCTGGTTCCGGCAATACGGATGAAAATCATTGAAAAAGAATGGCATGGGTAGCCCCCCCCCCCCTGCCCATTACCAGCCCCTTTGGGTCTTGTACGGATATTAAGGGCTACCTCGTACCCAAATTAAAAAAAGGAAAGGTGTGGGGGCCCCAGGCCCTATATACTAAGAACAGCAGTATACAGGCGGTGCAAACAAGACAGGGACTGTGTAGGTTTGTTGTGTTAAGTAGAATCTGTTTGTAATTTTGAACTGGTACATTTTTAAAGTGTAGCTCCAGTCAAAAAATCTATTTTTCAGCTTTTTGGAAAACACAGGGAAGGGTTATGACCCCTGTATAATTTTTGTTGGCCGTCCGTCTTTTTTCATCTCACTTCCTGTTGTCTCCTTCCGTTTGCAAGTAGGAGACGTTTGTAAGTTGGATGTTTGAAAGTAGGGGCCTGCCCTATATGCTCTGCAGAAATGTGGGCCTAAGGTGTTGGTGTTGCCACAACACTGTAAGCCCTCAAAGTGACTCTTGGTGGGCGCTGGAGCGCCCTGCTGTGTACGATTATATCAAGAATTGTAATTACATGCCATTGTTGAACAGTGGTAGAAAAATTGGGCCTTTGGTGGTTGTGGTGGTGGTGCCACAACACTATAAGTCCTCACAGTTACTCTCGGTGGGCGCAGGAACGGGCCCTGCTGTGAAATATTATATAAAGAATTGTAATTAAACAGGGGCTGAAAAATTGGGCCTTCAGCGCTGGTGCTGGTGCCACGACATTGCAACCTCTCCCATATACCCTAGTTGGAGTGCAGGAATGAGCCCTGCTGCAAAGCATTGCATCCAAAATTGTAATTACACGCCCTTGTTAAACAGGGGCTGAAAAATTTCCCTGGTGGCGTCACCCAGAACCAAAAATATTCTTCCAAGCTATCAGCAGGATCATTGAGGAGGAAGAGGGTAGTCAGTCAACATAATAGGACAGTCACTCAGCATCAGCATAGGCTGTCTTGAAGGGATGTGACATTTCAAAAAAAAAAAGTTGTTGGACAGGCGCACCCTGTGATCAGTTACAAAGCCTCCAGCAGCACTGAAGGTGCGTTCCGAAAGAACGCTGGATGCAGGACAGGCCAGTAGCTCAATTGCATACTGTGCAAGCTCTGGCCAGTGATCCATCCTCAAGACCCAGTAAGCCAGAGGATTTTCGGTGGGAAAGGGGTCCAAGTCTGACCTTGCCCCTAGGTATTCCTGCACCATGTAAATCAGACACTGGTGATGGTTGCTTGAACCGATCATACCTTGGGGCTGCGGACTAATTGTCTGAGCGCATCAGTCAGAAGGCCACCTTCTCCACTGCTCCTTCTATGACTGACCGAAAGTCTCAGCAACACGTTGTCCAGGACCAGGAGTTTGTAACCTCCCAGTCTCTGGGAAAGCGTGGCACAGACCTTTCTGCAAGGCCTCCTGGAGATGTCTCATCCTCTGCGACGGCAAGATAAGGTCCACAACCTTACCCTTGTACTGTGGATCAAGGAGAGTGGCCAGCCAGTAATGGTCCCTCTCCTTAATCCGAAGAATACAAGGATCCTTCCGCAGGCTTTGCAGGATCAGGGAGGCCATGCAGCATAGGTTAACTGAGGCATTCGGTCCGGAGTCCTCTGGGTCACTAAGGACAACAAGATCCGCAGCCACCTCCTCCCAGCCACGTACAAGTCCACAGGTTTCTTGGGACTGTAAATCATCCCTAAAAGGCTGCTGTTGCTGCTGAGTGCCAGGCTCCACCTCCATGCTGACACAATCCTCCTCCTCCTTGTCCTCCTCCTGTGTGATGGGTGGGATACAGGAACACTGTCTGGATAAAGGGGGCCTTGAGAGGCAAGGAAGTCCTCCTCTTCCTGCCTCTGTTCTGCCTCAAGTGCCCTGTCCATTATTCCACGCAGCGTATACTCCAACAGGTGGACAAGAGGTACAGTGTCACTGATGCAGGCACTGTCACTGCTCACCATCCTCATGGCATCTTCAAATGGTAACAGGACAGTGCTTGCATCACTGATCATGCCCCACTGGCGTGGTAAAAAAAACAACAGCTCCCCTGACCCTGTCCTGGTGCCATAGTTGCACAGGTACTCATTGATGGCCCTCTGCTGCGTGTGCAGCCGCTGCAGCATAGCCAATGTTGAGTTCCACCTGGTGGGCATGTCACATATAAGGCGGTTCTTGGGCAGGTTCAACTCCTTTTGGAGCTCAGCCAGCCAAGCACTGATCGGTGGAAATGCACACAGACTTTCCTGGCCTGCTTCAGGACATCCTGTAAGCCCCGGTACCTGCCCAAGAACCGCTTCACCACCAGGTTAAGGACGTGAGCCACACAGGGCACATGGGTCAGTTGTCCCTGTCGGAGGGCGGAGAGGAGGTTGGTGCCATTGTCGCAAACCACCATTCCTGGCTTAAGCTGGCGTGGCGTCAACCACCTCTCAGCCTGCCCCTGCAGAGCTGACAAAATATCTGTCCCAGTGTGGCTCCTGTTCCCCAAACAAACCAGCGCAAGCACGGCATGGCATCTTTTCGCCTGCGTACTTGCGTAGCCCCTTGAACGCCTACGGAGCACCGCTGGTTCCGAGGATAAAGCACTGGAAGAGGCCATGGAGGAAGAAGAAGAGGAGAGGGTGGAGGCGAGAGGTGTGTCACAACCAGTAGTAGCATTTTGGAGGCGTGGTGGCGGAACAACCTCCAACACTACTGCACCTTGTCCTGGATGTCATCTATTCCAACAGAAGATCGGAGTTGGTCTTCTGGGGTAGGTATATATAAGACATCCTCCTCCTGTGGGATGGTGACATGATGTCACTCACTACTACGTTCATGCGCCAACTTAATAATAACCCATTGGGCACTACAGTTTGAGAGTAGCACCAATAACATTTATTTTTTGGATTTGAGTATACAAGTTAAAGATGGTGCATTTAATATGTCCACCTTTTTTTAAAAGTACTGACAGGAATGGGTATGTTGGGCAAGGGAGCTTCCATCCTTCTTGGCTAAAATCAGTGCCTAAGAGCCAATTTCTCCGGCTACGGTGAAATTGTACCCTTAACCACTTCAGCCCCGGACCCGAAAAGTTATAGCGTCTACAAACTAGAGTACATTTTCTGGAATTTACACGGCTTTTAATTTATGACTACCTATCTCATTTCTTGAGGTGCTAAAATGGCAGGGCAGTACAAACCCCCTCAAATGACCCCATTTTGGAAAGTAGACACCCCAAGGAAATTTCTGAGGGGCATGTTGAGCCCATTGAATATTTTTTTTTGTCCCAAGTGATTGAATAATGACACAAAAAAAAAAGTTTACAAAAAGTTGTCACTAAATTATATACTACAACTGACACTAAATGCAGTGATCAGTAAATAAATGATCACTGCAATCAGTGACACTGTGACTGGGAGGGGGAGGGGGGGCGATTGGGGGGTGATCGGGGGGGATTTGTGTGCCTGTGTGTACCTACATGTCAGTGTAGTGTTTGGTGCACTTACTTTCTGTGTTCTCCTCGCAGTCCGGTCAAAAAGACCGCCCGAGGAGAATGACATCCCTTCCTCCCTGCCTGTGTTTACTATACACAGCGGGGGAAGCTTCTCATTCGCCAGGAGTGATCGAGAGGGGATGGCCAGAAACCAATGGCCATCCCCTCATCCTGGATCGCTCCTGCAGCGAAACGGACTGCCGCATCCAGCGATCCAGCCATCTGATCGGACCCCCCACCCGCTGGAAGGCGAGCACGTACATGTACGTGCTTGTGCCTGTCGGTGTCATTGCACCGACGTACATTGCCATGCGGTGGTCCTTAAGTGGTTAAAGAAGATTTTTTTTTTGTACAAGCTGCTACTCTGAAAGAAAAGTTCATAGACAGGTTATGCACCTAGCAATTTGAACGTAGTAATCAATGATGTTGGTAGCATGGATCGTGCCCTTATTCTTCAGGATAAGAAAAAGTCTCCGTCTAACAAGATCGATTACAATTTTTCAATGATTACTACGTACTCACAACATTTTGATAGAAAATTTGAACTAAACATTGGGGCGTTTTAAAAAAAATGATACATTTTTGGGTCCAGTGCTTCCAGAGCAGCCACAAATCATTTTCACAGGAGTTCCTCCTCTAAAAACTTCAAATAGGACCAAATATTTTGGATGCTCCTAATAGAGTGTCGTTCTTTCAAAAGTCCAAAGGTTATTACCCCTGCTGTTATTGTAACGTTTGTGTTACTAATAAGGACAAGTGTAAGAAAATATGCCAGTTTAGATCCCACACCACTGGAAGAGTTTTTGACATTTATACCTTTATTACTTGCACCTTGTTAAACGTGGTATATTTGTTGATTTGCTCATGCGGCCTACAATATGTGGGCCGCACAACATGCACTATGTATGTTAGGGTAAACGAGCATATTGCAAATATAAAGGGGGGATTTTGAAACGTAGTTTCACGACATTATTTGGAGTATCATAACTAAAACCCTAAAGGAACTACCTTTGTGGCCATTGATAGATTCAATCCTCACTGTCCTGGCAGTGTATCCAAACGGGAAATTTCTTAACTCGAGACCCGCTGGATATACGATTTGAAATGTTACACCCCTTTCGCCCCTTTCGGCATGAATGTGAAGTAGGATGTAAATTGTTTTATTAATAATAGCCAATGTATTAGATTTTATATTTTTCTTAACACTAGTGGGCAGTGTTCATAGGTAGTTTTACATTTAGCTTTCTGGAATTATATGTTTTTTTTATTAAGCTTCATATATAATACACAAAAAAAAAATATATATATTTATATTTCACATCTATATTTTTTTATAATTTACATTTTTTTTTTAAATGAATTTTTTGCGTTGCAGTTTATAACAATTGAGGGAGCCTCCTTTATCTTCTCCCTTATCCAACCTATTGTTGTTACATAGTTACATAGTTACATAGTAAGGTTGAATAAAGACACCAGTCCATCCAATTCAACCTGAGTGAGTGTCTACAATTGTCCCTATCCCTGTACGTTGCACACTCACATCGGTCCCTACCCTCAAGGATACAAGAATACAAGGTCCCCATTCATATACTAGGGCCAATTTGGGACAGAAGTCAATTAACCTAGCTGCATGTCTTTGGAGTGTGGGAGGAAACCGGAGTACCCAGAGGAAACCCACACAGGCACAGGGAGAACATGCAAACTCCAGGCAGGTAGTGTCGTGGTTGGGATTCAAACCAGCAACCCTTTTTACTGCTAGGTGAGAGTGCTAACCACTACACCACTGAGCCGCCCGAGTACTTAAGTACCAGGTTTTGGTTCATTATAATTAATGTTATATTGTGTTTTTTTTAAAATATTTTTTGCCTTGAGATGTTAATATTTTTAATTGCGCCTTATGATTGTTGCTTTCCTGAGTGGGGTTTTGGTTGTTTTCCCCACCAGAAAGTATTGTGTTCTATGGGCAGTTGTTTTATCTGGTTGTTGCACCATTATCACTTCCAGTCAGCGTGTATGGTGTACCTCCTACCGGGAGTGTTAGGTGACTTCATTTGGTTATGGTTCCTTTAACAGTTGAACCGCAAGGTTGTATTGCGCATGAGCGGTTTTCGTTCATGGTACTTCCGGTCGGCATTGATGCTGTTCCACCTACCGGAAGTAAACAGGAAGTATATTTGGTTCTATTTCCTGTCTCTAGTGAACCGCACGGCCGCACTGCGCATGCGCGGCTGGGCGGTGTTTTTTCTAATGGTCGGCCCGGCTGTATTGCCCATGCGCGACCGGCGATTTTAATGAAAATCAGCTGTTATACGTCATGCTGTCCTATCATTGGTCAGCATGTTTGAAGATGTTTTCTATATATTTGAGTGTGCTTGCATAATTGGCCACGCCTCTGATGATATCCACATAGGATGTCAGGCTGGCTGATGCAAGCACGCTGTGAACCGTGGAGTTTTTATAAGTCATGATGGTTCTTCTGTCCTATAAGTAGACTACAATAAATATATATGTGTTTTACTTTTACAGGCTTCACTATTGTTGCTTTTTTCCTCATTGGGGTTTACATTCTGGTGATGATTGCACAATACATCCATCCTCTGGTGTGAGTCCTGATGTTCTTTCTGATATTGATGAACCTGGATATCTTTATGACCTGTCTATCAAGTTTGGAGTGTGCCATTCAAGTCCATTATTGACCTCTTGCATCATATGATTACATGCTTGTTTTCATATCGTTCTGGTCAGCAGATCGAGAGAACTTGGGTGTGGTGTGCTTTCAGGGGCGGACTGACCATTCGGCAACTCGGGCACTGCCCGAGGGCCCCAGGGCACTAGGGGCCCCATCAGGGTTCCCAGCCTCAGTAAAACCAGGGACAGTATGTAAAAATCCTCTCCGGTACCTTCTCAGCCAATAGAAACATGTCTGTGTATACTATGTGTACATGTACAGTATGTGTATACTGTGTGATTGTATACTGTGTGTGTTTTTGTATACTGTGTGGCCCCATAATCTCTTATTGCCTGGGGGCCCCATAATCTCCCATTGCCCAGGGGCCCCATGAGTTGTCAGTCCGCCTCTGTGTGCTTTTCATATGCACATTGAAACTTGGTGGAGGATCTACGTCATCTTTATTTTTAAATGGACAATCACATTTAGATGTAACATTTGATTTATTTTGAGCGCTGCACTTTGGACCTTTTATTGTTTGTTTGATGAATCAGCAAACTGTGCTGGCTGCTGTTGCTTTTTGTTGCAGATATTTGTTCACCTAAATTTATCAAAATAATAACTATTAAATAATAGACATTGGAATTTCCTTTCAAATTTGGCTGTTTGTGAACGTAACAAATACAAATTTAGTTGAAGTTCCGAATTATCCGAAATAACGAATGCCACATCTAAACAAATGGAATGGAACAAATAAATAATAATAATAATGAAAAGGTATTATTGTTATTTATTATATTTAGATCATTACGTTCCATTCATTTAGATACTGCATTCGCTAGTTCAGATAATTTGTAACTTTGTATAAATTCATATTCGTTACGGTCAGTAACAGACACATTTGAAAGGAAATTCCAATACCTATAATGCAATATTAGTTATTTCAGATTTTCAAGTTTTCAGATTTTCATTCTCTTGAATTATCAGATTTTCATTCTCTTGAATTATCAGATTTTAATTTTTGGATTTTCAAATTTCCAAAATTATGAAATTTCGAAATTCTCGAATTTCCACATTTTGAATTTTAGAATTTCTGAAATTTTCGAAATTCTGAATTTTTCCATTTCCAAAATTTTAAATAATAATGTCGGTAAGTTACTGAATTGTCCTGGTGTTCCTCTCTTCACCTGTCAGCGACTGCATGCCTGGGAACTATCAGGACTATGGTCTCTCTTGTCCTTGTGTTGAGTGGAGAAGATACCCTTGCCAGACAGTGGCATAAGATCAAGTTCTCCATCCAGCTCTGGAGAAGCTCAAGTTAGCGGCCTGGACTTTGAGAGGTGAAGGTTCGCGGATTTAGTTTGCTCTTCGAGAAAGGTAGATGCCCTCATGAGAGCATTGAAGAGTAGCATGAACAAAGTCTACAACAAAGTCTGGCAAAATTCCAAGACTATGCTATGTTAGAAGTTTTTTCCAGGGAAGTAAGAGTTTGTGATGTCCTCTGCTTTCCTCAAAAAGGTCTCAACATGGGCCTAAGCGCAAACACACTCAAAGGACACATCTCTTCCACATTGGCCCTTAGCGGGACACAGTGGACCTCTGATTC
This sequence comes from Lithobates pipiens, assembly GCF_037356315.1. Classification (NCBI taxonomy): domain Eukaryota; kingdom Metazoa; phylum Chordata; class Amphibia; order Anura; family Ranidae; genus Lithobates; species Lithobates pipiens. The sequence goes on from NW_027507748.1 coordinate 564,505,699, forward strand.
CTGAATTATTAAGGCCGTATTAAAGGCCCCCCAGAGCCCGAAGTTTCTACGTGGGACCTCACAATAGTACTCAACTACCCGTCTCCTCCAAAAATCCATGATGGAGTTGTCACTATGGGATATAGCAGCTTCCCTGGTGACAGTAGCCTCAGCTAGGAGGGTTTCTGAGTTGGCAGCTCTAGGTTATAAAGAAACATATAAGTCCTTCCTGACGGACAGAGTTATTCTGCTCCCGATGCTGGATTCTTTTCAAAAAGTGGCCTCAAGATTCCATTTAACTCAAAAAATCGTGTTGCCTACTTTTCATTTGGAAGATGGACAAAAAGTTTGTTCTTTGGATGTCGGGGAGAGACTGAAGACCAGGGATGTGCGGATGGCTGGTGAGGCACTAGCTAGTATCAGAGCCATTGCAGAAGCTTCATTAGTTCTCATAGTTTTCTAATTTAACCAGCATAAGGACTTGTTTTAGCATATGTAAACGCGAACATTAGAGCGAGAGCAATAATTCTAGCACTAGGTCTCCTCTGTAACTCTAAACATGTCACCTGTAAACAGTTTTAAAGCATCACCTGTAGAGATTTTTAAGTACTGAGGTTTGGCGCCATTCCAATTTTAAAGCGTGACACATTAGGTATCTATTTACTCGGTGTAACATCATCGTTCACAGTATGCACAAAAATTGTGCTAATGCTTGTTTTTTTGGGGGTTTTTTATTCATGAAATAGTTTTTTCCAAAAAAGCGTTTGAAAAAATGACTGTGCAAATACCATGTGACATAAAAAGTTGCAACGACCACCAATTTATTCCCTAGGGTGTCTGCTAAAACAATATTATAATTTATTCATGTCATGTTCATGCAAGGGGGCCAGAGCTTCGAGCAGAGAGATTGCTTCTTGGATTGTGAAAGTGATCTCCCTCTTATATACGGATAGGGAGTTTCGGACTTTCGGAAGGATCAACTGCATGCACCACAAGGAGCACCTCAATCTCCTGGACAAAAAAAACTAGAAAAGAATGTGACCTGTCTCAGCCTAGAATAACAACATCCGCATACCTCCATCCATAAATGTTATGCGAAAGCAAAAAGAAGTGGAGTTGGGACTTTACATGAGGAATGTTGATGTGTTTAATAATGTATGGAGTAAACATGAGTAAATTGAATGTCACAGGCCCCTAGGTGTAATAATAAAACCGATAACGGTGAAACATTTATGATACAGAATTTTAATCATAAGGAATCAATGCATATAAAAATAATACATTTAATAGCGATTTATCAATCGATGAATGATTTGTGACAGACAAAATTAATGACCAACAATTAAGTATATGCAAATGATTAATACATGATTTACATGATATGTGAAATTGATAAAGGTTGTAATATGATACAATTAGCAGGGCAAACTTATACTTGGCACCCATATATCAACACTCTATGCGTTTCATGGCCTGTTGCCAATCGTCAGGAGTTGGATGCATGAATGGGCTAAAAGATAATGGGTAAATTGTTAAATTATATATAGAGATCCAATACTCCCCATAGATGGAAAGAAGGAGGAGATGAAAAAGAAAAAAGACAAGAAGGAACACTTTCAGTATTACTTACAAATCAGTCTATAAATAATGGCCAGCTCCAGGGAATGGGATAGACCGGTGGCCCGGTATAAATGGTCCCAACCAGGGTTGAAGCAAAAGATCATATAGACAGGACCCATGGGAAACAGTAGCCAGGGAGCAGGTCTGACAGCCACTACCCAATGCCATATAGTGAAATATGTGCATAATTGACATCTGCCCAAATCTGTGTACAGATAGAGAGTAAAATCATAAGTAGTCAATAAAAATGATAAGATGCTTGATTGTGTGTGGGTGTGAAGTGAATGTGAGTGTGTGTAAGTATAATTATGTGCAATGAGGGGGAGTGTGTAGATAATGAAATTGATTGCATGACCAGTGTAGATACAATGTCCCACCTTCATAAGACTGCCACCATTATACTCCAAAACCCGTCCCACTTACCATTACCTACTTATTAATAAGACCACACTTGAACTGGAGTATAGATGGCCATAGCAGCCTTTTTATTCACAAATATTCAAAATATATATAAACATTTTAACCATAACAGAAAATTCCATAATCTTAGTTGCTCCCCCCAGTGGTCTTTGACAAGCACTTCCCAACATAACTCCATTCCACTTCCACACTGTGAGCTTTTGCATATTAGCCCTCCAGCCGTGTCACACCAGCTCAGAGACAAACCCATTCCCACAGTGCCCCCATTACCATCATCTAGTTAACCCATGTTAACTGAATACACCATGGGCCCATACCATCGAAGAATCCCCCACACTTCCATTTCATAGGTTACTTGCCACCATCAAAGACCACCGACCACCACCGCAAACAAGGGTGACCCCTTACCCTTGGGAGCTCCTCCACGCTCTCAAAGCCTGCTGTATCCAATCCTGTAGTCCCAGAGACCAAAGATCAATGCCTACCACTGATAGGTGAACCCCATCCCTTCTGAGATACAGCCCAACATCCCTCTCCAATTCCCTATGGTGGATCACCAAGCCCCCGTTCTAAACCATGAAACAGCCCACCATCTTATTAACCTTAATGCAGGCTTTATTTCGTTTATCCACCGATCTCGCCAGCCGCCAAGTCGTCCTGGCTACAATATCCGACCAAACAATCAACATGTCAGGGAAGGTCGTCTGCATCCGAAAGAAATCAAATTGAATGTCCTTAATAAGCACCCTAGTGGCTTGACCCCCCCCCCCAAATCATTCCCCCCAACGTGGAGGATCAAAACATCCTGAGGCCTGTCCAGACGCACAAAGGGATGCACCGCTGGCAGAACCCTACTCCACAACATGTCCGGGTGGCTTAACCAACGTATATACGCCTCCCCCGGGAATCCCCAGTTACCTGCCATTAAGCCTAACGTCTGCCCACCTGGCCCCCACAAAACACATCGGAGTGGCCCAATATCCAAATGAGGCGCATCTAGCTTCCACATGCAAGAATGGAAGAAAACCACAAGATAACCATGATACTGCTACACACAATACTCACCCAACTTGAAAATTTGAATACATGCCCGTTCAGCAACACAAACCACCACCCTTCCTGTCATACCAAAGGCTTTGCTTCCCTCCCTATTCAACCACCAAATCTGGTCGGATGCAAGTCCAGAATCTCCCTGATTCCCAGCGACTGATCCATTTTACAGATGCCTCGTCCAACCCACATCGCGCGTCCTCTGTCCCCGTGCCAATGCGGAAGGAGTGCAAAGCATACTGAGAGCTTTCAGGCATTTCTTTTTAAAAACGGCCACAAACTGGAATTTAGACAATGGGGCTCCATCCCTGTGCACCAGCAAAACCCCATCCAAACTAGAGCAAACTCCCAAAAATTCCCTCACCGTCACCCCCGGGCATACAATAGAGTCCGATAATGAATACTGCCATACTTTTACCCCTTTGCCACCCTGGTCTGTCTTGGAACGACGTAAAAATACTTCGATGCACGCCCCTTTTAACTCCACGTCCCGAACCCGCAAACCCCCTGGATCCTTCTTGGAAGGGCTAACAGCTCGCTAAGCCTGAAGGCTCCAAAAAAGCTATCGAAAAAGCCGCTCTAAACAAGTACCCTTCATATGCCGAAGAGCACACCCCACCCAACAGAACAAACATTAACCGCAGGTTGTCAAAGGAAAAGAAGAAAGGTAACGGTGCTCTCTGCAGGGACAACTCAATCCATACACCAGGTCCACTCACAGGTGCCGAGGCTCAATGTGTCCCAACACACTCCAATGCAACAGTAGTAAGAAGAGCTGGCAAAGCTGTAATCCTCGAAGTGTCGTTTATTGGTACATCAGAGTGACAGTAAAACAATAAACCTGACGTGTTTTAGCAATAGCCTTAGTCGTAGCTGGTTTAAAACAGATATGGCAAAAAATATATATATACTCACATACACATATGCAAACTCCATTGGTCCATCAGGTTAGTGTCTACACCAGGGGGAGAGGAAAAAAAGGCAATATAAAAAGTTAATTTGTTGAGCTAAGAAGAAGTGTGTAGAAAAAATGCTACATAAAACATTAAGACCTTATTGCCTCAAGGAAAAAATGTATTCCTTAGAAGAAGATGAAAATGCAGACTTATGTTCAAGTAAAACATTTTTTAGTGATAACACCACAAAGTAAAGTCAAGATAGAGAAAAAAAAAAGGGGGGGGGGAGAATTTAGTTTATAGCAGGATCAAAAAAGAGGGATTCAATTTATGGCAGGATCAAAAAGAGGGATTAAATTTATGGCAGGGTCAAAAAGAGAAATTAAGTTTATGACAGGATCAAAAAGAGCGGGATTCAATTTATGGCAGGATCAAAAAAGAAAAATTCTAATTATGGCAGAATCAGAGAAGAGACATGCAATTTATGGCAGGATCAAAAAAGAAAAGAAAATTTCAAATTATGGCAGGATCAGAGAAGAGGGATGCAATTTGTGGCAGGAACCCTTCATGGATTGTCGGATGCAGAAATCCTTTGTGAAATCTGCCCCACCCTGCAATTTAAACAAGAATGTGAGCCCCGCTAGCTTGCGGTCCATGGCCGACACAGACACCCCTCGTTCCAAATTCCTGGAGACAAAATAATAAACCAGCAACCTTATCTCAAAGGCATCCTGCTCCACTCGAGTCTGCCTGACTAGCGCCCACCATTCTTGCCAGACCTTCTCGTAAGCAGCCCATGTAGACATACTCAGCGACCTCCTTATTCAACCAGTGACGACACCAAGGCGATCTCCCACAGCCATTGGGGACACGACACCCCTTGTCGATCCGCCCCCGAAGCCAGCTCTTGGAACTTGTCCCACTGAATGCGAGATAAAGCATCAGCCAAAGTGTTATCCACCCCCGGGAGATTCACTGCATACAGAAAAATGTTCAACTGTAGGCCCCGCTGCACCAGGTGGCGTAACAGTCGTATTACTGGCTGTGACAACGCTGAAACACGGTTAATGACTTGAACCACTCTCAGGTTGTCATAGTTTAACCTCACCTTAAAATTTCTGAAAGACTCGCCCCATAATTCCATGGCTAGAACCACTGGAAACAGCTCCAGATTTTTCTGTAACTCTGTGTCCACCCCCGCCACTGGCCAAGGATCGGCACTGCAATGACCCTGTGATATAAACGGGGGACCCCATCCCCCTCTGACATCAGAAGGGGCGGCTATATAAGATCTGTCAAAGCAAAAAGATGGCAGTCGGTCGGACTCCTCCCATGACGGAAGAGTTTTTCGGGATACTTTTCTTTTTTAAATGTAATAAAGAAATTGTCCAAAACTGTCTCCTGTCATTTTTACTTTGACACTTTTATGGAGAATGGGTAGGGTTACAATATACCCCATACCCATTCACATAGGGGGGCCAGGATCTTGGTGCCCCTTGTTAAAGGGGGCTTCCAGATTCCGATAAGCCCCCACAACCACCGGGCAAAGGTTGAGGGGATGAGGCCCTTGTCCCCGTCAACATAAGGACAAGGTGCTTTGGGGGGACCCCAAAGCACCCTCCCCATGTTGAAGGCATGTGGCCTGGTATGGTTCAGGAGGGAGGGGTGCCCTCTTGTCCCCCCTTTTCGTGTGGTCTGCCAGGTTACGTGCTCAGATAAGGGTCTGGTATGGATTTTGGGGGGGGGCACGCCATTTTATTTTAATTTAGGCACAGGGTTCCCCTTGATATCCATACCAGACCTGAAGGGCCTGGTATGGAGTTTGGGGGGACCCCCACGCCATTAAAAATAAAATAAAAATTCTATATATAATTTTGCTGTGGGACTGTTATGAACATGGGAAAAGTGCGCTACTTTACAGTCAGACTAATGCCGCGTACACACAACCAGGCTTTCCGGCAGACTAGGTCTGACCGTCTTCCCGACCGAACGGACTTGCCCACACACGAACGGACTAAGTCTGTTCGAAAGTCCATTCATTTTAAACGTGAAGATGTAAGACGGGACTAAAAAAGGAAGTTCAATAGTCAGTAGCCAATAGCTTCCCTCGTGTCGTATTTGGTCCGTCAGACCAGCATACAAACAAACGGTTTTCCCAATAGGAATTGAGTCCATTGGACAGATTTAAAACATGTTCTATTTATAGGTACGTCGGATTTTTATAACGAAAAATGATCGAATTAGCCCACACACGATCGGCTTGTCCAACGGACTGATTCCGTCTGACCTAGTCTGCCGGAAAGTCCGGTCGTGTGTACGTGGCATAAGGCAACCCCCCCAGGCATGATATTGGCAATAACTTGCATATAAGCCTTTAAAATGAGCACTTTTGATTTTTCACATTTGTGTCCCATAGACTTTAATGGTGTTTGCGTGTTCGTACAGCTTTTTTGCCTGTTCGCATGTTCTGGTGTGAACCGAACCGGGGGGGGGGGGGGGGGCGGGGTGTTGGCTCATCCTTACTTGAGATATGCAGCTTAACTTTCTGAAACTTTGCTGAACAATTATTGCAACTGGCAGTGTTTGGCGAACAGGGGATTGTTGGCTGTAAGATCCACTTCTTCCACTCAGAGCAAGGCTTATATAGGCTATGTATTCAGTTAGGCTAGGTTCACACTTCTGCACGTGGGGAGCTGCTTACAAGTCATGCAGTTTCCCATCCCTGCAGCAAACATGCGCTGCTATTAGCAGACGAGCTTGGGTGCCATACATTTAACTGCAGAGCGTTTTTTTGTGCTGGGAACCACATAGCGTTAAGTGGTTTCCCTGTGGCTGCGAATAGGTGCAGGGACTTTTTCCATAGGTACAGCAGCCCATTCACGTGACATACAAATGCAGCTGCAGGGAAACTGCAATAGTGTGAACTTAGACCCCTTTCACATTGGGGCGTTTTTCAGGCGTTTTTCAGATGCTTTAGCATTAAAAAAAGGGCCTGTAAAGCGCTTTAAAGAAGCCTCATCTGCAATCCCAATGTGAAAGCCAGAGTGCTTTAAGAGCCCTTTCACACTGCCAGAACCCGAAAAACACTTGTAAAGCGTTGCTTAAACTAGCGGCGCTTTACCAGCGTTTTTCGAGCACTAATGGGGCGCTTTTAACCCCTGCTAGTGGCCAAATAAAGGGTTAAAAGCGCCCACAAAGTGCCGCTGCCAAAAGCGTTTTGCAGGCTCTTTTCAGGCACTTTTCAGGCGTTTTGCAGGCGCAATGGGAAGGGGTGCTTTAAGAGCAGTGTATTCACCGCTCCAAAAGTGCTGCAAAGAAGCTGCTTGCAGGACTGCCAGTGCAGTGCCTCAGTGTGAAAGCACTCGGGCTTTCACATTGGGATTGCAGTTGCGGCTTCTTTCAGGTGCTTTACAGGCCTTTTTTTTAAGCTAAAGCGCCTGAAAAATGCCCCAGTGTGAAAGGGATCTCGATGTGAAAGCACTCAGGCTTTCACATTGAGATTGCAGATGAGGCTTCTTTCAAGCGCTTTACATGCGCTTTTTTAACGCTAAAGCACCTGAAAAATTCCCCAGTGTGAAAGGGGTCTTAGCCTTAAATTGTTTGTTACCCCAACTCTTCATATACTTCATATGTGCCTGCTGTACTATGTATTTGTATGAGAAAGTATCCTATTCACTTTGTATTGCTTCCTATGTGTGAAATCCCTCGTGTTCCTGACAGTCCCTCTGCTTTCCTATTAAAAACTGACCACACTAAGCAGAAGAGCAAAGCATGGTCAGTTCTCTAGTTGTGCCAGGAACTCAGTGTCCTCCAATGACCAGACATGTTCTGACACGCCCCCCCCCCCTGCACAGCCATTCACTGGGAAGCTCAGTATACTGTTGCTTCTCCTCCCCCCAGATTTTATGCAGCTGAGAACAGAGGGAATGTGATCACTTATAAAAAAAGAAAAACAGAGTTAGACTTACCGGTAACTCTTTTTGTAGGAGTCTTCCAGGACAGCCTCTGAGATATAGGGCTCATCCCTCCAGGACAGGAAACACGTCTACCCAATCAGATAAAAATTGTGGTCCTCCAGGTTCTCCTCAGTTTAATCCAAGTACCGCCGGAAGGCTCCGAAAAACATAACACACTAACAACAGCGTCAGTAGGCATCCTCACCACCAGTCAATCTAAACATCCCCAGATGGGAAACCAGGCTGTCCTGCAAGACGCCTAGAAAAAGTGGTACCGGTAAGTCTAACTCCGCTTATCTCCTATAGTTTTCCAGGACAGCCTCTGAGATGATAAGCAAGGAACTTACTCTATTAGGTTGGGACCTATGCCTCTAGGACCTTTCTCCCAGGCGCCTGTTCCTTATCGGCAGCCAGGTCCTAGCGGTAATGCTTTGCGAACGTGGAGTAGCTGGACCACGTCGCTGCTCTGCAGATCTCCTCCGGAGTGGCACCGGCCTTCTCTGCCCACGAAGCTGACACTGCCCTAGTTGAATGTGCCTTAACTATAGGCGCTTGCCTACCTTCCAACCTGTATGCCCCCAAAACCGTCATCCTAATCTATCTGACTATGGTGGATTTATATGCCTTAAATCCTTTGCGTGACCCCGCAAAATTCAAAAACAAAGATTCCGACTTCCTGAAGTCTTTGCTAATTCTGTTTAAAGGACAACCCTATCCTCCCAAAATCAACAAAAAAGGCTCTCTAATCGAGAGCGCCTGCAACTCACTCACTCTTCGGGCTGAGGCAATTGCCATCAGAAAAGCTGTTCTTAAAAATACCCATTTAGCATCAGATTTCTCCAGAGGTTCGAAGGGACTCCATGTAAGGGTACTGAGTAACCAGGCTAAATCCCAGGAGGGACAGTGTCATAGGATGCGCACAGGTAAAGCGCTCTGGTGCACAGCTGTGTGCAATAGGAATAAACGAAAGCACACAAGCACACACACACACACAGGGTATGACCCCTCGCTGACCTATAAAGGAAGTGAGGTCATCCAAACACACTGCTGGTTTGTCTTCAGCTTCCTGTGTTTCCCACGTCTATTCCTGTGATCTCTATTACCCGTTTTTGACCCGGATTGCCTTATCGACCTCGCTGATCTTCTCCTGTGTTCGACCCCCGGCTTGTCTTGGATTATCCTGTCTCAGCGTTCCTGGTACTTGTTGTCTTCTGATCTGTACTGTGTTTGACCCCTGGCCTGTCTCCTGGATTCTGTCTTTGCTTTACGGACTTGCTACCTTTGCCTCTGGACCTTCCCACGGGACATCACCTTCAGCTCTGCTCAAGCTACCTGCTGATCTACTGGCAAGTGACTGTCCTACTGGTAGCTTGTGCCTCTTGGTGCAACCACCCTCTGTGCCACCTTCAGAGGTGGTCTGCGCCGAGTCGCAACAGCGACCGCTCTCGGCATCTTGGCCTCGGTGAGTACATTTATATGATAGACAGGCTCTGACCTTCACTGGCCCGGACCTGGAGAGGGCTTTAAAGACATTCTTTACAAAATCTTGCTGCAGGGGGACCTGAAGAAAGACGCCCAAAGCCTGTACCTTCAAGGTGCTGACAGAAAGCCCTAATTCCACTCCTGCCTGTAAGAAGTCCCACACTGCTGGGATACCTGGATCTTCCTGTCCCTGTTCTGCCAACCAGGAATTGAACCTCTTCCACACCTTGATGTAAATGGCCCTGGTCACTGGCTTACAGCATTCCAAGAGAGTCTTGATGAGCCCTTCTGAAAAACCTTGGGCCCTTACCAGCTGTTCCTCAGATATTACACTATAAGTCTGAGGGTCTCTATTTGAGAATGCCGGATAGGGCCTTGTGTAACCATATATTGCCAAACTCTCCAGGACTGCAAACCAGGCCCTTCTTGGCCCAAAAAGGGGCTATCAGAATGAGCACCGTTACCTGGGTCTGGCATTTCTGAAGGACCACCGCAACCAGCCTTACTGGGGGAAAGGCATAGCACAGGTTGAAGTGCCATGCACTGGCGAAGGCATCTATCCCTCTGGCTTGATCCTGCAAGTGCACGGAGAAGAACTGAGCAACCTTCTTGTTGCTTTCTGAGGTGAACAAATCCACCTCTGGTCTGCCCCAGACCTGCTCAAACACTTCCTGGTTGAGTGACCATTCGTCCTGTTTCACACACTGATGACTGAGAAAGTCCGCTAGCGAGCAGCTCTGAGCCTCCCAGAGACACTAGATTCATCTCGGCCCAAAAGAAAATCTCTCCTGCTATCTTCTGCAAAGCAGGGCTCCTGGTCCCCCCCTGCTTGTTTATATAGGCAACAACAGCTGCATTGTCCGACCTTACTTGGAAGTGTTATTTTTTTTTTTTTTTTGCTGGAAGTCTACCATCACCCTCTGTACTGCCAGCAATTCCCTCTGATCTGAGGTCCGTCTGGCTTCCACCCAAGACCAGGCTCCTTGAGCCAGATCCTTTTCCAGTTGCGCACCCCAGCCAAAAGAGCTGGCGTCTGTTGTCCGCACCAGAGCTGTTGGTCCACTGTCCAACTTGCAACTGGTTCACCACCACCACAAAGTCCTTCTGACCCTGGTGGGAATCAGCAATGAGAATTTCCGAGTTCACCCCGACTGTCAGTCTGAGGTATTTCTAGAATTTCCGATGTAACGGTACATGCAAATATGCATCCCTGAGGTCAATTGTTGCCATAAAGCCATCGGGAAACAGGAGGTTCGCTATCATAAAGATTGACTCCATCCTGAACCGCTTGTGACTGATAAACCTGTTCAGGGGCTTGAGATTGAAGATTAACCTGATAGCTTTTGAACTACGAACACGTAGGAATATACCCCCCGTCCGTTATCTGCATCTGGTACTCGGTTGATGACCTGTTGATCTAACAACTCTCCCAACAGCAGACTCAGAGCTTCTGCCTTCTCCCGGTCTTGGGGTAACTTGGTTACTAGGAAGGTAAGCGGGGGAATGGCGCTGAACTCCAACTTGTAACCATTTTTTATAATCTCTAATATAAACGGACTTGAAGTTGCGTTGGTCCACTGTGGGAGGAAATCCCCCAACCTTCTTCCCACTGAGACACCGGAGTCACTGGGATTTTGAGGTGGTCTGAGGAGGATTAAATAGTATTCCTCCTCTGCCACGCCCCTAGTGACCCGACCAGTGGTTTTTTTCAACCGACCCTCTCTCTCCTGCTGGGTTTGTTGCCTAAGCCCTCGAAAAAGACATCTGCTCTCAGGCTTCTTATTCTCTGGAAAGGCTTTCTTCTTGTCCTGTGCGTTCGGTACGTTCCAGGGCCTCCTGTAGCCCAGGGCCAAAAAGGTGATCGCCTGAGAAAGGTAATCCACAAAGCCTGAGTTTAGATGCTGCATCTCCCGACCAGGCTTACCATACAGCCCTTCTTGGCACGTTAACCAAAGCTGCAGACCTGGCCGCTAGCTTTACCGACTCTGCAGAAACATCGGCCAGGAACCCAACTGCCTTAAATAGTAAGGGAAAGGAATTCAGCCGCTGTTGTTGGGATGTGCCTGCAGAAAAATGGACTGTAACTGAGTTACCAGCATTCTAAATTTCTAGCCACCCAGGTGGCTGCAAGGACAGGTTTGAGTGCAATAGAGGAGGCATCCCAAGCATTCTTTAACAGCACATCACCCCATTTGTCCATTGGGTCCTTAATGGACACCTTCGCTAGCAGCGCAACCGACTTAGGAACCTTGTTCCAAGACTGGGCCATATCCTTCAAGAAAGGAAAATCTGCGTTTGAGACTGTCTGAAAAGAAAGGTCTCCTCAGGGTGCTCCCACTCCCGCAGGATCGCTTCCACTAGAGATTTGAGCACAGGGAAAACTCTGGATTTTTAAGCAGAGACCTAATACATGAGGTCATGCTTAAAAAACTGTACCGACTCCTCTCTGATCTCTATGGAGTCATAGATCACTTTTAACAAAATCTCCACCTCGTCCAATGTCAATTTGTACCTGGACCCTCTGGAGCAATCTTCCTCTTCATCAGAGTGAGACCCTGAGTCCACCTGAGAAGAGACCAGCGACCTGGGCTCCCTCTCCCTATCTTCCTTATGCTCCTGACTGGGCTCAGACAGGGAGGGAAAACTTGCCACTCTAGATAAGGGCACAGAGGGACCCTGCATCCTATCTATCATTACTCTAAATCAGCCTTTCTCAACCTTTTCAACACAGAGGAACCCTTGAAATAGTTGTCCGGTCTCTGGGAACCCCTGCTAAAAATGTAAGATCTATAACTCATGATACAATAGTGTGATGGTCAGTGGGAAGTGGTCCCTACACTTGTGGTCATTGGGAAGAATTACCTCCTTACAAATAGCTAAAAAAAATCAATGGTGTCAGTGGGAACTTATCTGAGAGGCAGAAATGGGCCAATGCTGAAGGAACCCCTAGCAACCTTTGGAGGAACCCTAGGGTTCCACGGAACCCTGGTTGAGAATCACTGCTCTAAATGATTTGAAGGTGGATGCAATCTCATCTTTTACAGATGAAAGGATCTTCTAACGCTCTGTCAGAGTCATCCTTAGATAAATTATTCACAAATTGGAGGTAAGCGGCTTCTCCCAACAGGACCCAAGCTTTGTCCCACAAACAGCACACTTTCTCCTTGTAGGCTGTATCTGAGATTTGTCCCGTGCTTTACCCTGAAGCAAAAAAAAGGACACAAAACAAATCATGAAAGTCTATTCCCAACCGTCACCACCACTGTGCTCAGGGGGAAGGAGAGAAGTGCCCAGCCCTTCACCTGTGGTTCTCCAGGGAACGGCCTTGGTCACAAGGACCTTACCCCCTCCCAGAGTAAGCCATGGTCTGCCCTCACCACGCTTACCTGAGAGGTGCCGGTGCCAGAAGAACCAGAGTCGACTGCCTAAACTGCTGCAGTGCCCTCCATGGCTCTTTAATATTATCACAGCCTCTGCTCGATCTACACAGGCTCCAGATGCCTGACAAGCCACACACGCTGCGCCTGGAGACTGGAACATTCGTCTCCTGGCGCCCTCTGATGATGCGGTCCCGCCAGAAGTTGCAGCACTTCCATTCATTGGAACGCGGAAGCCCCTCCTCGGACGCACGTACGTTCGTAACCATACCCGGAATGGACATCCCGCATGCCTCATGGACGCTGTTCGTTCTTGGGCACCGGATGTTCTTCAGATGAAGAACCATGACCGGACTGTGAGACATAATGTAGGTAAGGGATCCGCCGCTCTTCAGAGGTCAAACTCTCCCCGAGCTTATAGGCAGCGGTGTACAAGCAGCCCTCTCTTTACTGCACTAGACAGAGGGGTGCTTTGGGCAGAGGAGAAGGTACTTCAGAGGCTCCCCCCAGGACAGTCCTGGAACATGGAGCTCCCCAGGTTCCTCACATGCTTCCTTCCTGTCCGGCAGGAAACACAAAAAACTGAGGAGGGCCTGGAGGACCACCCTTTTTATCTGATTGGGTAGACGTGTTTCCTGTCCCGGAGGGAGGAGCCCTTTATCTCAGAGGCTGTACTGGAAGACGAAAGGAGAAAAGGGGAAAAAAATGTAGCGCCGACCCCCAAAGGAGCTGCTGATTTAAATTGGGCCTGCACTCTACTGAGAAACCCCCCTTCTGAATGACTCTGTCCCCTTGGCACAGCTGTGGTGCAATAATAATAAAATACAGTGTAAACAATATAATGTACCTGTTTCTATCCTTCAGGATCCTCTGGCTCCACCTGGTGGGGAAAGACAGTAAACCACACACTTGTACTCTTAAACAGGAATACTTTTACTAAAAATATAACACATAGGTGGTTACAGAGTTTGCACTGTCATTCCAACCTAGAACATCAGCACAGCATAAATCAACAGTCAAATACAATAAACAGCATGCAGGTATGTTACTATCTAGACCTGGGAGCTCCCCTTATTTAAAGTCTAACGTGAGGCCTCACTTAATGTATTTCCTCCTTTATCTTCTTTCTTCGCTAGCTTAAATAGTTTCTCAAATAATTGTAATCCAAAGGGGTAAGTAGAAAAAGTTAACTTAGAACACTCCAGGTGTAACTCCAGAAACTTGTAATCACACTTAGATACCAAAGTGTAACGGGCCTTGGGCCTACTAAGTGTCAACTGCTCAGTTGCACTTCCGTGGAACAACAGGTTCCAGCAAGGCCTATTAGAAAGTCTAAGAACGTGTAATAGATTAAACGGTGGGCCGCAACCCACTCACCAATCGGATCAGAGTTCTGAGTGATGGCTTGAGTCCTACAGCTGCAGGTTGCTTCCGCTGACTAGGCCAGATGCTCCGTGTCACTCCACCGACTGGATCCGGCTCTACGCTGCTCCAACACACATCTCCGATCCCCGCCCGTCTGATCACCAGCTCTTGGCTCCGTCCAGTCACCCAGCAAACAGTCCGGTTTGCACTCCGCAGTGACTATCTAACAATGCGTCCGAGAACCTCACACACAGTTCCGCACAGGCAGGGAACGTGGTTCCAAGAGACCACATATGGCCGCTGCAGTCCCTTTTATCTCCTACCCAGCATGCACTGCATATCAAAGTGTTCATGGGACTCCTGGGTAGATAAGGTCAAAATAACCAAAGTAAACACAGTCACTTCCTGTTATGTTTCAACACTATAGAAAAGAAAAATAGCTAAGGTCCAGTTCCAGTTTTTGGTCACTAGATGGCATCCAATACTAGTGAATACATTGTCCATAGATTTACATTGTACTTCACATTCATTGCATTAATACACTATTATATCCCCGCTACAACAACAAAAAAAGGGTATTTATCATGTATTTTTATATCTATACACAAATGTTTTGCCTTTTGGTTCAGTTTTAAACTGAATGTGCTGTTTTACAAGGTGATCGTTTACAATCACTTTAAAAGCATTTAAAACCCAAAACAAAAATGAAAGCAGCTTACATATCTTTAGATGTGGTGGTTTTCTTTTTCAAGTTTTTTTTTTTTTACTTAATTTTCACCTAGGGATATATTTATGTAACAGTTGTTGACTCCTTTCCCTCCCCACACAGCTAGCCGCCGCTGCCACAGGACACACAGACAGCAGCAGCTGCGGGGGTTCCACCTCCTCTCCTATTTACGTTGTAAAGGGGAGAGTGGCCCTCGCAAAGATATCCGCCCGCTCTGGTCCTTCCACTGCTTCCTCATTGGCTGAGGGGAAAGGACCAATCAGGAGGAAGGGCAGAGGTTCATGGGATATGTAGACCCGAAGACCACTGCTGGAAGAGGGAGAGAACTGCAGCTCCCAGGATGCCCGGTACAAGGAGGGATTTGGGGGTTTTATAAACCCCAGAACGCTCCATAAAGAGTACCCGTCACTGCCTATTACTGTCCAAAGGGATGTTTACATTGCTTCTGACAACAATAAAAGTGATCAATTTTTTTTTTTAAAGGGACAGTGTAAAAAAAAAAAATGAAATAAAAGAAAGAACATTTTTTTAAAGCACCCTATCCCTGCGTGGTCATGCACAGAAGCGAACGCATACGTAAGTCATGACCGCATATGTAAACAGTGTTCAAACCACACATGTGAGGTATAGCCACGATTGTTAAAACGAGAGCAATAATTAAAGCATGAAACCTCTTCTGTAACTCTAAACAGGTAACCTGTAGAAATTTTTAAAGCATCGCCTATGGAGATTTTTAAATATTGTAGTTTAAAGCTATTTCCCGAGTGTGTGCAATTTTAAAGCATAACCCGGGGGGGGGGGGGGGGCTGTGTAATATTCGGCTGAGATGTGTAATATGCAGGGGGGCTGTGTAATGTAAAGCAATCCAGAGGTGCGGGGCTGTGTAATGTACTATCCCCATTTATTAGCAGGTGAATGCGGCCCTCCATGCTACATATTTGTGGTAAAAAAATCCAAATAAGGGTATATTGATTGGTTTGTGCAAAAGCTATGGCATCTTCATACTATGGGATATATTTATGACATTTTTATTTTTAGTAGTAATGGCGGGATCAGAAGTTTTTAGCTGACATGATTACGACATTGCGCCGGACAAATCAGCCCCTAAGTGACACTTTTTGGGGACCAGTGACAATAATTCAGTCATTGGACCACCCACTACAGTGGGTGGGGCCCCGATCCTCTCTGGGATGTATCCTACAGATGCTCATATGTATTTAACTAACTAAAGGAGGTAGCACTGCCAGGCTGTGAGGAAGAAGCCAGCAGTGGTCCTCGTGTCCTCTCTTTCAATACCTGGAGACTGTTGATATCGGGCCGATTGCCCTTGGTTAAAGGCTTTTATATTGCCGGTTTCTTTCACATGCTTGTGAGTAGTTTTCAATGAATTCTATTAATAAACCCATCAAAGGATAATGCACAAGGCTGGTGTGCTCTCTTTTCTCTATTTCTTTTCTGACAATAATACAGTGATCAGTGGTAAACAAAATGCCCTGTCACTGTACTAATGACACTGGCTGGGAAGGACTTAACATTAGGGGTGATCAAAGGGTTAAATGTGTTCCTAGGGGGTGCTTTCTAACTGTGTGGGGGATGGCTTAAGTGGAGGAGGAGCGAGAGATCCGTGTTCCTGCTTAGCAGGAACACAAGATCTCCATCTTCCTCTTTTACAGAACTGCGGTCTGCCTTGTTTACATACACAGACCGCCGCTCTGCCTTTCCTGTCTGATGGATCTGCTGATTGGCTCCCTGGTGGCCCAGCGGCACGCTCCCCAGACACGGAAGAAAACACAAAGTACAGGTACGTTGTTTCACGCAGCCGGGCCACCCTGCCACAGTAAATGTGCAGTGGGTGGTCCGGAAGCGGTTAAACTGCGTTTTGATTACATTGCATATTCCTTTGTGCCATGCTACCTAATTTCAGAGTTTACCATAGGCAACTTACCTATTGCAAGTTACTACTGCCTTGTTTACTGCAAAGTCTTTGAGTAAAGTATTTTTGACCTGCTACAGTTTGGTGAGCTTTTACCATTGTGTCTGCGTTAATATTGGTTTACCAGGTGTGCCAGAGAGGCTGACACTGTTCTTGGAGTTGAGAGCCAGAACATAGAACCCAAAAATATCAGCGGCTCCTGCGGGGGTAGTGTTACATTTATAAAGCAGTGACTGTGACATTCACAAAATATTTATTCCAGGTGTACCGTCTTGGTGCATGTGGTTTAAATTACAGTGATTTATGACTTACAGCTTTGTGATTATGCCTCCTAGTGATTCTACCAGTAAAATTATTATATTATTATTATAAAGGATTTATGTAGCGCCAACAGTTTGCGTATCGCTTAACAAAATGAAGGCACACATTAGTTACATTACAATTTGATACAAGAGGAATCAAAGGGCCCTGCTCCAAACAGACACAAATCCGATGGAGGAGTTCCTCTTCTGTGGTGTGCAGGGCATTGTTCCAGAACTTCCAGGCAGCAGGAAGACAGAGGGAGCCTGCGTCTTTCAGCCAATACAGCTTGCCGATAGAGTCAGGGGGCTGGGGCTTTAACAGGCAGAACTCTGAGGAAAGCAAAAGTTCAGGTGGGTACTGGAGGTTTTAGTTGACTAAAATACGACTAAAACAATTCAGATGACTAAAATACATCTAAGAAATTATAGCCGGCAACTCCAGATTCCTATTGAAATTTTTTTATTGCTACATGGAGGTCAAGATTAAAAACAGTTGACCCGTTTCGGCATCACTAAAGTACAACTAAAACTAAAATGGCATTTTAGTCAAAAGACTGTGACTTGAAATTGAAATTAAAATGAACAGTGATCAGCCCCTAAGAGGAGGAAAGTATTGCAGGCAATTTGGTTTATAGAAAGGGCAATGTTTCCGGTTAAATATAAGCAGGAATTGGGCTTTAACTTCACTCCTAAAGTGCCTTAGGGCCTATTCACACTAGAGTGTTGCGAAAGTGCATGTTATGTGAGCTGGTGCGCTGTGGTGCCATTCATTGAGTGTTCTATTGGGTTTAAGTTGTCTTAAGTTGTCTTCTGTTCTAATTGGATGAGGTATTGTTGCAAAAAAGTGTTTCAACTGTAAGTACCTCCATTCATTGATCTTTGCCCTGGTTCACATTGATGCAATTTGGCATCGCATGTCAAATTGGTGGCAATAGCAATGGCAGCGCCCAAATTGGTGCAGTGCCTCACCGCACGATTACCAAAAGCAGTTTCTGTACTACCTTTGGAGATTTCAAAGGGTGTAATTTCCACTGACGTCTGTGCAGAAACCCTCACAGATTTCTCTGAAATTGCCCCCGAAGTCGGGACTGACATATGGGAATGAAAACGTGCGAGTTCAGCTGAACAGTTTCATTCCACAGTCAGTGTGAGCCAAGGCTTTAATTGGTCCCTTTTTTGTTTTTATTTCCCTTTTTCTACTACATCTTTTAATTGTGCATTTCCTATCCAACTATAAAAAAAAGTGTCTCTTTACCCAGTAAAAAAATGTGTTCCCGAAAGTGCAATTAGTGTTGAATTGGGGTCCTGTCAATAGAGGCGGAACTAAGTCCATCTCCAACAAACTTTGATATTGGGACATATTGAAGTAAATAATCATGTGCCAACAACTGAAGAAGATTTTGTAGTTGATCAGATCTTCATAATGTAAATTCTCAGCATTCTCAACCTTGAATAATGAAGGTGCTGTGTTTCATAGAATATATAGTGCTGTGGGATAGATTGTTATTGGATTGTGTTGTCATCTGATGTATGGCGATCTGGCATTATTTACAGCAGGGATATGCAATTAGTGGACCTCCAGCTGTTGCAAAACTACAAGTCCCATCATGCCTCTGCCTCTGGGTGCCATGCTTGTGGCTGTCAGAGTCTTGCTATCTCTCATGGGACTTGTAGTTCTGCAACAGCTGGAGGTCCGCTAATTGCATATCCCTGATTTACAGGTTTAACATTTTAACGTATTACACTAATAATGAATTATCTTTTATTCTTTTTTTTACAGAAATAAACCATGCCTTGTTCTAATATGTCATGGATGCCTTACACTTTGGGCTTCATCGTGGGCTTTCTCATAACATTCTACTGGACTAGTGAGAAATTTTACTTGGGTACGCTTTTACTATTCAATCCAACACCGGATTTAAAATCAACAAGGAATTTCACTCTAATACAAGGTAGCATACAAGTATTTAACTCTCATTCTTTTCTTTAGTGTAAAACAAGAGTTTTGTAATCTATTGCTGATGCAGAACCACACTCACCATTTGCACATTACATGAACTGCAGATTTTGTCTACAATGTTTGCAAGATTTCTCCCCCAAGGTGTTTTTGGTATCCTAGCAATCCCTGGTGCAAACCCAGAGTATCATTGTCAGAAAGGGATTAACAATGGCAGCCTGTGTCTCGGAAGAAAGGTTTGCTTCAAATCGGGCTCTATGATTGCATGTAAGAATGTGCAAAGCTTTGATACTTAAATGTGAAAGGTTTGTATTGAAAGGTCAGCTCCACTTGTACTCATCATGAAGTTCTGTTCTGAGGTTATTAAGGTCCCTTTCACACTTGTATGACTTTTCCTACGTCTTTGGATATCAGAGTCGCATGACATGTTGTACCCCATGATTCCCAATGATAACCATTAATATCTGTGCGACTTCAAAGTAGTCCCTGTACTACTTTGGTTCAACTTTGATGCGAGTTGAGGTCCATAGAACTCAAGTTTACACAGGCATTCCCTGAAATTGCGGAAAAATCACGGCCGCATCGTGCAACTTTCAAGTCACGGCAGTGTGAAAGGGGCCTAAGAGACATAGCTAAGCTCATTAAATATGTGTCAGCAAAAACCCACATTTCTAATAGGTCCAGCTGTGTTTCTCAATTAGGGATGAGCCGAACACCCCCCGGTTCGGTTCGCACCAGAACTTTCGAACGGACCCCGCGTTCGTAACGAACGTTAGAACCCCATTGAAGTCTATGGGACTCGAACGTTCGAAATGGAAAGTGCTAATTTTAACGGCTGATATGCAAGATACTGTCCTAAAAAGGGTTTGGGGACCTGACTCCTGCCTCAGGGGACATGGGTCAATGCAAAAAAAAGTTTTAAAAACGGCCGTTTTGGCGGGAGCACTGATTTTAATGACAATTAAAGTGAAAAAAAAAATGAAATATTCCTTTAAATATGGTGCCTGGGGGGTGTCTGTAGTATGCCTGTGAAGTGCCACGTGTTTCCCGTGTTTAGAACAGTCCCTGCACAAAATGACATTAAACGGAAATAACACCATTTAAAACTGCTTGCGGTTTTAATGTTATATCTGGTTTCTGCAATATGGTTGAAAATCATTCAGAAAAATGGCATGGGTAGCCCTCCCTGCCCATTACCAGCCTATTTGGGTCTTGTACGCATATTAAGGGGAACCCCGTACCCATATTAAAAAAAGGAAATGCGTGTGGCCCCCAGGCCCTATATACTCAGAACAGCAGTATACAGGCGGTGCAAACAAGACAGGGACTGTGTAGGTTTGTTGTGTTAAGTTGAATCTGTTTGTAATTTTCAACTGGTACATTTTTAAAATGTAGCTCCAGTCAAAAAAAATATTTTTAAGCTTTTTGGAAAACATAGGGAAGGGTTATCACCCCTGTATAATTTGTTTTGTCGTTCATCTTTTTTCATCTCACTTGCTGTTGTCTCCTTCCGTTTGCAAGTAGGAGATGTTTGTAAATTGGATGTTTGAAAGTAGGGGCCTGCCCTATATGCTCTGCAGAAATGGCGGAACAAGGTGTTGGTTTTGCCACAACATTGTAAGCCCTCAAAGTGACTCTTGGTGGGCGCTGGAGCGCCCTGCTGTGAACGATTATATCAAGAATTGTAATTACATGCCATTGTTGAACAGTGGTAGAAAAATTGACCTTTGGTGGTTGTGGTGCTGGTGCCACAACACTATAAGTCCTCACCGTTACTCTGGGTGGGCACAGGAAGGGGCCCTCCTGTGAAATATTATATCAAGAATTGTAATTACATGTCCCTGTTAAACAGGGGCAGAAAAATTGGGCCTTAGGCACTGGTGCCATCACACTGCAACCTCTGCCATATACTCTAGTTTTATTGCAGGAATTAGCCCTGCTGCAAAGCATTGCATCAAAAATTGTACTTAAACGCCCCTGTTAAACAGGGGCAGAAAAATTGGGCCTTAGGCACTGGTGCCATCACACTGCAACCTCTGCCATATACTCTAGTTTTATTGCAGGAATTAGCCCTGCTGCAAAGCATTGCATCAAAAATTGTACTTAAACGCCCCTGTTAAACAGGGGCAGAAAAATTGGGCCTTAGGCACTGGTGCCATCACACTGCAACCTCTGCCATATACTCTAGTTTTATTGCAGGAATTAGCCCTGCTGCAAAGCATTGCATCAAAAATTGTACTTAAACGCCCCTGTTAAACAGGGGCAGAAAAATTGGGCCTTAGGCACTGGTGCCATCACACTGCAACCTCTGCCATATACTCTAGTTTTATTGCAGAAATTAGCCCTGCTGCAAAGCATTGCATCAAAAATTGTACTTAAACGCCCCTGTTAAACAGGGGCAGAAAAATTGGGCCTTAGGCACTGGTGCCATCACACTGCAACCTCTGCCATATACTCTAGTTTTATTGCAGGAATTAGCCCTGCTGCAAAGCATTGCATCAAAAATTGTACTTAAACGCCCCTGTTAAACAGGGGCAGAAAAATTGGGCCTTAGGCACTGGTGCCATCACACTGCAACCTCTGCCATATACTCTAGTTTTATTGCAGGAATTAGCCCTGCTGCAAAGCATTGCATCAAAAATTGTACTTAAACGCCCCTGTTAAACAGGGGCAGAAAAATTGGGCCTTAGGCACTGGTGCCATCACACTGCAACCTCTGCCATATACTCTAGTTTTATTGCAGGAATTAGCCCTGCTGCAAAGCATTGCATCAAAAATTGTACTTAAACGCCCCTGTTAAACAGGGGCAGAAAAATTGGGCCTTAGGCACTGGTGCCATCACACTGCAACCTCTGCCATATACTCTAGTTTTATTGCAGGAATTAGCCCTGCTGCAAAGCATTGCATCAAAAATTGTAATTAAACGCCCCTGTTAAACAGGGGCAGAAAAATTGGGCCTTAGGCACTGGTGCCATCACACTGCAACCTCTGCCATATACTCTAGTTTTATTGCAGGAATTAGCCCTGCTGCAAAGCATTGCATCAAAAATTGTACTTAAACGCCCCTGTTAAACAGGGGCAGAAAAATTGGGCTGCTGGCATCACCCAGAACCAAAAATGTTCTTCCAACATATCAGCGGAGGAGGAAGAGGATAGACAATCAACATAACAGGACAATCACTCAGCATCAGCATAGGCAGTCTTGAAGGGATGTGGTATTTCAAAAAAAATTATTCGGTTACATCAGCTTCAGGTGCTTGGTAGCTGTGGGTGATCCAAGACTGATTCATCTTGATGAAGGTCAGTCGATCAACTGATTCGGTGGACAGGCGCACCCTGTGATCGGTAACAAAGCCACCAGCAGCACTGAAGGTGCGTTCCGAAAGAACGCTGGATGCAGGACAGGCCAGTAGCTCAATTGCATACTGTGCAAGCTCTGGCCAGTGATCCATCCTCAAGACCCAGTAAGCCAGAGGATTTTCAGTGGGAAAGGTGTCCAAGTCTGACCTTGCCCCTAGGTATTCCTGCACCATGTAAATTAGACGCTGGCGATGGGTGCTGGAACCAATCATACCTTGGGGCTGCGGACTAAAAAATTGTCTGAAAGCATCAGTCAGACGGCCACCTTCTCCACCGCTCCTTCTGACTGATGCCTCAGCAACACGTTGTCCAGGACCAGGAGTTTGTGACCTCCCAGTCTCAGGGAACGCTGTGCTGTGCTGTGCTGGAAGCACACACAACTTCCAATAACTCCTGCAGATGGCAATTGGGCTCAAATAGAGAACAGCTATGTAGGTGGATATAGTGGTATGTACTGGGTACAGAGCACGCAGACAGCACGCACTAACACTACTGACTGCAAGCTCTATTATTAAAGCTAGATCACTAGCTATATAGGTGAGGTGAATATAGTGGTGTATACTGCGGTCAGGGCACAGACAGTAACCACTACACAATAGCAAGATAGTAAATCAGCCAAAAACGATTGGTGTGTAACTGTGTTGAAGGTACACAGAACACCCACTGCTTCAGATGCTAACTAACACACTACACGAGGCCGCCTCAAAGGCGGCCTTATATAGTGTGGGGCGTGCACTACACAGCCTGAGCTATGATTGGCCACAGGCAGGATGCCTGTGGCCAACCATGGCTCTCCTCGCTGCTGGCGCTGCGATTGGCCAAGCATGCGGGGTCACAGTGCATGCTTGGCCAATCGTGAGCCAGCAATGCATTGCGCCATCGCAGTGCATTGTGGGCCACACGAATTTTGCCGCGAACGGCCCAAACGTTCGGAATTCGGCGAACGCACGAACGACCAATGTTCGAGTCGAACTTACGTTCGACTCGAACACGAAGCTCATCCCTATTCTCAATTAATGATACAGAAAACTCACTCTCTTGCTACTGAGAATCCAATGGGCTTCCCATCTGCCCTCCCATTCATGCTAACTAATGTCGCTTAGACGCGACCGGTTTTTCCGTCAAAATAAACTCTGACGGTTTTTCAGACAGTGTTCCATTGAAAAAGTCTTGCCTACACACGATGACACACAAGTCCGGTCGTCTAGAACGCGGTGACAGACAGCACGTACGACGGGACTAGAAAAAGGAAGTTCCATAGCTGCCCTTGCGTCGTTTTTGGTCTGTCGGAACAGCATACAGATGACCGGTTTTCCCGATAGGAATTGATTCCGTCTGAAAGATTTAAAAACATGTTCTATTTCTAGGTCCGTTAGAATTTTCGAAAAAAAAAAGTCAGATGAGACACACGATCGGAATATCCGATGAAAAGATTCTGTCTGACTTTTTCTGCCGGAAAGTCCGACCATGTGTACACGGCATAAGACTTTAATCCATTGGAGGACAGGCAGGCTGTTCTCCCAGCACAACCAGAAAACTACCCCCTGGGAATGATGTGCTTCTATGCCTAGCTTTTGTAGTTTAATATAGGAGAGCAGGGGAACTGGCAGGATCACTAGGTATTTCACACAATGGAAGCAATACAAAGAAAACTGCATATGTTTTGACACAAGAACATCGTACATTAGACATACAGTATATCAGGAATTTGAAATGTTGGAGTAACATATGCTTTAGGGATATGCAAAGATATTTTTTATCAGGGTTGCGTCCCCTGTCAAGTTTTTACCATGTCTGGGCACCCACTTGTGGAAATTCATCTCTTTATTTGTTCTGGTGACTGCTGTCACCAAAATTGTAAGGGCTCTCTCACACTGGTGTCCGGGGTGGGTGGGGGAGCAGTAAAAATGGCCAACAGAGCCACCCAGACTGTGGTTTTACCACTCACTGTAAATTCTAACGTTACAGCCTGACCAAGCTATACACATGCTGCAGCCATAATGCTTTGATTTGCAGCCATGGCATTTTAAACTGTAGAGTTTGACAGGTGGCACCGCCTGTCAGACTCACCTGTTGAGAGAAATGGGGCCGCACTGCAACCCCAAGCCAAACGCCAAACACTTGTTGTAGCATGGTCCCATAATGTAAAATTGCCATATGGTGATTAAAAAATAAAATAAAACCAAATAGACTCCAGAAGGCAGCAGTAGCATCTTCTAAGAATCTGCCAGCTGCTGCTATTTCACCTTCTGAAAAGAGATCCACCGCAGATCACTTTTCTGAGGGCGGTAAGCTTAATTGTTTATATGAAACAGCACTAAGTGAGGGTAAAGCCAAAATTTTAGGGCTCTTTCAGACTTGCTGTGCACAAAGTTACCCTGTGAAGAGTGATTCAAGTTCTAATTTCTCTCCTCACAGGGTATTCAAAAGGTGGTGTTATAACCCTTCTTACCAACTGTTAACTCTATAATGCCACACTACCACGCAGCATTGACATGCATTGAACGCAATTGTGCGCATGACCCCATGAAACTCAGTGGATGAGTTTGATAGGTGGTACTGCCTGTCAAACTCTGCACCCTGAGGTCTGGCCATGAAAAAAAGCATTAAACCCGTGGCTCAGCCACCTGTCTGAAAGCACTTAGCCCTTGTTCACATTGAGCATGGCTGGGAAATAATGCAACTTCATCTGAAATGACAGGATTGCAAAGCCACCTGTCAGTGCAACATTAAAGACATCTGTGCTGCTTCATGCACAGATATATGACTACTAAAGTCGGACCCAAAATCAGCAAAAGAAGTGCAGGAACTACTTTTGGAAATCGGTGCAGTGCTGCAACGTTGACATCACACCAATTGGAACGGTGCCATTGCGGGAATAGGCTGCGTCTTGACATGCGTTTGACCTGTCAGATTGCATGACAAGTCGCTGCAATGTGAGCGAGAGCTTAGAGTTGACACCAGAACAAGGGGTGAGATGAACTCACCCAACAGGGACACATGTTTCAGTGACAACTAAGGGCCCTTTCACACTTTCATGCTTCTGATGCATTTCCAAGGACTTACAATGGAAAGTGCCTTTTTCATGCATTTTGAGAAACGACATCAAAGATGCAGCATGCAGGACTTTTCAAAGCACAGCGCACCTGCAGTTTGAACAGTTACAAACGTTTTTTTGGAAATGGTTTTTATGCACTTTTGTTGCCCTGGAAAAGTGCAGCAAAAGTGCACCAGAGCTGAAAGGGGACTAAAATGTGAATTCCTCTTACTTTTTCGATGCGTCACCAGGACAGAAGTGAAGAGAAATCTCCCTAACTGAACATGAATAGTAAAATATAAACAAAGAACTGAAGAGTAGTTCCGCGCTATGGCCCCCTGCTGCTGCTGCCTCCACTCAAACTACTACTGTGGTAGTGTAAGGCTGGATTCACGCCTATGCGTTTTTTGTACATTTTGCAGATTTGCACTGCAGATTGTGTTCCATAGGAAACCATGTTAAATGGACTCTAGTGCAAATCTGCAAAATGCAAAAAACACTAAAACTGCATAGGTGCTGGATTCACACCTATGTATTTTTAGTGCTTTTGCATTTTGAAGATTTGCACTACAATCCATTTAACATGGTTCCCTATGAAACACGTTCTGTAGTGCAAATCTGCAACATGCAAGCCACATTAAAAATTCATAGGTGTGAATCCAGCCTTAAAGCCTAGAAGGGGAAATGAGGAGTGGATATGGCGCTGCTTCAATAGGTAATACTCTATGATATAGTGCCAAGTTCCTAAAGCCGCGTACACACGGGCGGACTGTATGGCCTACTTAGTCCGTCGAAACACATTTCAGCGGACAGTCCGCTCGTGTGTGGGCTTCAGCTGACTTTTTCAGCGTGCAGTCTGGCGTACTAAGTATTTCGGAATTTCCGTAATATTGTCCGTCATACTTTGGTTTCAGCGGACAATCCGCTTGTGAGTAGGCTAGTTCGACGGACTAAGAATGGCGCATGCTCAGAAAGGATTTACACGGCGGCAGGTTGCATTGCTGTGTATTGGACTTCCTATTTCTAGTCCCGTCGTACGTGCTGTACACATCATCGCGCAAGCTTTCGACGGACTGTTTGTGCATCCGTGTGTGGTCAAGTCCGTTCATTCGAAAGTATGACGGACTGTCCGTCGGATTGCATGATGGACTAAGTAGGCCATACAATCCGCCCGTGTGTACGCGGCTTTATAAATCAACCCAGTTGTTGCCTGAATAAAGTGCAAATTTCAAATTACATGATTAAAATGTATATGGTATTACATCCACAAAAATAGTGCACACTGAAAACAATTGATATAGAGACAATACTAACAATGTAGTGAATACTTTCATATAAAGATGCACAATAGAAATTAAAGTGATAGGTGCTTAAAACATTCTCTATTTCTCCCAATTAATAGTAATGAGTCCACAGTTTATAAGTCCATGATAAATTGCTATTAATGCTTCAATATCTGTGCATTTTTTTTTAATAAGGACATGTGGTGTGCCAACTCCACTCATGCTCCCTCTTGTTAACTGCACTCACCAGAAGCAGTCTCATGCACATGGTAAAATGGCAAAAACAAACCTCATAGTGTAATTCTGTCAGATAATGTATTATAAAATGGTTAAAAAACCATGGTAAAAGCAGCAATACAAGCAGAAATCAGGGACACAATGCACTCCGTATCACGGCTGCTCCTGATGATATCACTCTGACAAAACGCATAGGGAGGAGCTTACAGCATCATTGTGTCACTTCCGCTTCTGGTCCATCACGTCCCAGACTTCCTGATTTCTGCTTTACTGCTTTTACCATGTAAATGGATTTTTAGCCATGTTATAATAAATTATCTTACAGAATTACACTTTGGGGTTTGTTTTTGTAATTTTACCAAAAAGCCAGTTATAGAAGTTCATCACTGTACACCAGTGGCAGTGTGTCCATAAGGGTGCACGAGCACCGCCCCCCCCCCTCTCCTTCCCCCCCTAGCACCAATAGATAGTGTCATGCATTGCATAACTCTATCTATGGCCGCCGCTGTCACCCCCTATTCAAGCGACTGGCCTCTTTTTGGGTGCAGGGAGCCTGAATTACAGCGGTGGGGCGTGGTTTTGAAGCACCTGATTAGAGCCATAGGCGTCAACAAAGGTGACCTGCGAGCGCCATGCTGGGCACTCGCAGGTCACTCAGCTGTGTTAGGAAAGCGAATATTCATTCGCTTTTCTAACACTAAACCGCTGTTACCCGTCATCTGATTGGCTGAAACGACAGGCACTGTGATTGGATGCCAGGCATCCAATCATAGCAGAGGACAGGAAGAGAGGATGGGAGAAGACATCAAGGAGCTGTCCCACCGAGACAGGTAAGTGCAGACAGCGGGCCGGCAGGGGGAACACTGGCAGCATTTGATATAGCACATTGGCTGCATTTAATGGGGCACAGTGGGAGCAATTAATGGGCACAGTGGTGGCAATTGATGGGCACAAGTGGCTGCATATGATGGGCACACATGGCTGCATATGATGGGCACACATGGCTGCATATGATGACACACGGGGCTGCATATAATGGGCACAATGGCTGCAATTGATGGGTACAGTGAAGTTGCAATTGATGGGCACAGTGAAGTTGCAATTGATGGGGGGTGTTTCAGTATTTTTTAGTTTGTTTGCGCCCCCCCCCCCCCAAAAAAAAATTTGAAGCACCAGCCACCACTGCTGTATGCGCTTGCACCAGCATAAGCTCTGATGCTCTTTGTATTGATGTTTAAGTGTGTATGACATATTTCCCAAACATGTACGTTTTACATTCAGGGAAATACAGTATATCATATGCACGGGTAAACTTCTTACTGTAATGGTTTAGTGACTGACACAGTGACTATTAATGCAGCATTTCTTGCCCATGGTAGTACTGTTTCCTAGGAACGTTATCTCTCATTATACTTTGGTGAACGTCCGGTCTTTGACTACTGAAATTATTTCCAGAAAAAGAAAACAGGGCTAGACTAGGGTGTAGGTGAGAAAGTTTTCCAGGGATTCTAATACTTTTATACTCAGCCCAAAATTAAAACTAGCTTTGGATTCACTTTAAGGTCAGTAATATATATAATTCAAGTACAGTTCACCCACAAAGATGACTGTAATGGACAACTATACTCCGCAGCTAACCTCCTTACACCCATACCCTGACTAATGTATGGCTGCTTAGGAGAGCATGTAGTGTCTAATGCCCTGTACACACGGTCGGAGAATCCGTCGGAATGTGTCTTATTGGACCGTGTCGTCAGATAATCCGACTGTGTGTGGTATGCATCGGACTGATTCCGTCCGAATCTCCGTCCGACCCAATTTTCCAACATGTTGGAAATATTTCCCGACCAACTGGGCCGGTCGGACGTAATCCGATCATGTGTATAGCATTTTGATCGGACCAAGTGCCACGCATGCTTAGATCAAATTCCTACATCAAAGCTATTGGCTACTAGCCTGAATGTAGTCCCATCGTAACGAAATTACGTCATCACGTTCTGAAAGTTCGGATTTTTCGCCAACTTGGCCCGACCGTGTGTATGCAACAGTTTCGGACACAATCCGTCGGACTAAATCCGACGGACAAAATCTGATGGATTTGGTTGGCAAAATCTCCGACCGTGTGTACGTGGGCTTAGAGCATACATAATATAAGCAAATGAAACCAAAAGACTGCTGAAGGATGGTGCCAACAGGTGGGTGTTTTTATACTTGCTAACAAGTTCTTGCATTTGAATATTACAGATAGCAGCGTGAGTGAAGAGCTTTCACATAAAATACGAGTGTTGTGTTGGGTCATGACATCGCCAGATCATTTACAGACTAAAGCCATTCACTTGAAGAACTCCTGGACTCGTCACTGTAATAAGGTTTTATTCATGAGCTCCACTGCCGATAAGATCTTCCCCACTATTGGTCTGGACACCCAAGAAGGAAGGAACCATCTCTACTGGAAGACCATCCGTGCCTTCCATTATATATATGAACATCACTTCCATGAAGCTGACTGGTTTTTGAAGGCAGACGATGACACTTATGTTGTGGTGGACAATTTACGATGGATGCTTTCAAATTATACACCCGACCAACCAATATATTTTGGCAAACGTTTCAAACCTTTTGTCAAGCAGGGCTACATGAGCGGTGGAGCTGGTTATGTACTCAGCAAGGAGTCTTTGCAACGCTTTATAGAGGGGTTTCGCAAAGGGGTCTGCTCTCACAGGTCCCCTGTGGAGGATCTGGAACTGGGCCAGTGTATGGAGAATATGGGGGTTATAGCTGGAGATACCAGAGACAGCGAAAAAAGAGAGAGTTTCCACCCATTCATACCTGAATATCATTTGTTTGGCCATTTTCCTGAAGATACTACCTACTATCATTACTCGTATTACCCTATCATAGAGGTGAGTTCTGCTGGTAAATATAAACATATTTTTGTTTATTTGTTAGGTTATAGTAAACGAACTACTGGATTTTGACAATTGTAAATTTACTATTTTTTATTTGGTATTTCAAGTGGGTGTCAAGCAGTTTTTTTATGAACTCTTTACCATCCAGTTGATGATATTGTATATATGGACTATAATATTGAACAATAGTCTCACCGGGAGGAGGAGGTGTAGTGATATTCTTTTAAGTGTGGTACAGCACTGCTCATGCCACACTTTAACCCCAATTCATGCACCTTCGCACCTCAGATCACTGACCCCCCTGAAAATCTGTTTCACCACTGTACCCCCCCGATCATCTGCCCCACCACTGTACTACCTTGCACACCTGCCCCGCCACTGTACCCCGCCGCTCATCTACCCCACCACTGTACCCCATCTGACCCACCACTGTAACCCCCTGCCCATCTGCCCCACCACTGTACCACCCTGCTCATCTGCCCCACCAATGTACCCCTTTTTTCATCTTCCCCACCACTGTAACCCCCTGCACTTCTGCCCCACCACTGTAACCCCCTGCACTTCTGCCCCACCACTGTAACCCCCTAGACATTTGCCCCACTACTGTAACCCCCTGCACATCTGCCACACCACCAGCTCCCTGCACATCTGCCTCACCACTGTAACCCCATGCTCATCTGTCCCACCACTGTACCATCCTGCTCTTCTGTTCCACCACTGTACCACCCTGCTCTTCTGTCCCACACTTGTAACCCCCTGCTCATTTGCCCCACCAATGTTCCCTCTTTCTCATATGCCCCACCACTGTACCTCCCTGCATATCTGCTCTGCTGCCGTACCCCCTGATCTTCTGCCACACCACTGTAACCGCCTGCTCATGTGTTCCAACAATGTACCTCCTTTCTCCTCTGCACAGCTGCACGACCTCTGTACCCCCCTGCTCCTCTGCTCCACCACTGTAACCCCCTGCTCATCTGTCCCACCAATGTACCTCCTTTCTCCTCTGCCCCAACACTGAACCCCCCCGATCATCCTTTTCACCACTGTAACCCCCTTCTCATCTGGCCCAACACTGAACCACCCCTGCTCCTCTTTCCTACCACTGTATCCCCCTGCTTTTCTGTCCCACACTGAACCCCCTTCTCATCCCTCCCACCACTGTACCTCCTTCATATCTGTCCCACCACTGTAACACCCCTGGTCATCTGCCCCATCAATGTATCCCCATTTCTCATCTGCCCCACCACTGTACCTGCCTGCACATCTGCTCCATCGCCATATCCCCATGCTCTTCTGTCTCACTACTGAGTCACCATCTGTCCTAACACTGAACCCATCTGCTCATCTGCCCCACCACTGCAACCCGTACCTCCTGCACATCTGTCTCACCTCTGTATCCCCACCTCTGTTCCCTCTGCTTTCCTGCCCCACTGTGTAACCCCCTGCTCTTCTGTCCCACCAATACACTTCCTTTCACATCTGCCCCACTGCTCTCCCCCCCTGCCTTTCTGTCCCACCACTGAACCCCCTTTTCATCTGGCCCAGCACTAAACCCCCTTGCTCATATTGCCCAACACTGAACCCCCCTGCTAATCTGGCCCAACACTGAACCCTCATGCTCATCTGGCCCAACATGAAACCCCCTGCTCACCTGGCCCCACATTGAACCCCCTGATCTTCTGGCCCAACACTGAACCCCCCCTGCTCATCTGTCCCACCTCTGAACCCCTCCTTCTCATTTTCCCCACGGATGTACCCTCCTGCTCATCTGCTCAACCGCTGTACCTTCTTCTCATCTATGATATGCAGAGTGGTGAAAGGAAGCAGAGATGAGACACATCTACCTGTACTGGCACACTCATCCTGTTGATTCACCTCTCGTATCCAGCCCACATGCTTGTATGTGATGTATGTGATGCCACATACAAGCATATGGAATGGATGAACAATCATGAGATCAGGTCAGGAGCATTTTCTGAAAGCAGTGGGCCTGTGTGCAGGATCATAATTTGGGCCCCGGCAGCTGAGAAAAAGTACAGTGCTCTGCACCACAGGAAAAAATGGATGTGATTTTCATTGTGCTGAATACTGGCTCTGGCTTAAAGAGACACAGAGTGCTGGAGTTCAGTAGGGATTGACGCAAAGGTTCAGATATAATTTCAACAAAGTTCCCAGAAGCTCAAAAGTAATTCCACAAACTGTCACCTGATTGTGGTATTCCCAATCACAGTGAAATCCCGTCTTTCTGAGATTGGTAGTGGCAACCAAGCGAGTCATGTTCTTCTAGATGGTGGGACGAGGTTAGCTGGACTGTGACTGGCTTTAGCAGTGGCCAATGACAGTCCTCCTCCTCCTGGAAACAGGGACCGCCCCCACCCCCCCCAGCAGAACTGCACACAATCTCTTCCCCATCACAAAAGCTGACGATTGCAGCTACAGCAAAGTTAAAGAACCAAACAATGTTTCCACATCTACAATGTGTGGGAGGCACAGTGCCTCCCCCTCAGCGCAGGTGTGGTGTGGGGAGCTCTGAAATTGGAATGCATTAGTGTCTTACTGACACTTCCTTGCACTGCTCTGCTGATGGGGAGAGAGTCGAGTGCCGGCAATAGAGGCTTTGTGTGCCGGGGATTGCCTACACCTGGTGTAGTGTTTAGGAAAATAGACAGATGGTCTGAACCGTCTACATTTCTATAAGGATATGCAATGCCACACACAGTTGTAAGCTGGTGTAATAAGAGTAAATAGGTTTTGTGTTCAAATTGTATCTTTCTGGATTCTCCCCTCCTAATTTGTTACAGCCCCCTCAATGCCTCATGTTGCTGTGTTATATTGCAGGTGGAGCTGGAGGTGGGGGTGCTGATGGGAATGAACTGAGAACAAGTTGGATGTGGTTGTGTTCTAAGCTATTGTAGCACCCTCTACCTAGGTAGGTGCTAGAGTTAGGAATTTTTGTGAGAGCAGATAAATGTAAGCAGGCCTAGCTGTTTTTTTATGATCTGTGTGGGCTGGGTGTGCCCTAGAGCAGCAGCTCTGACTCAGACAGCATCACTCCACTGTCACCTTCCTTTTCCTTCTTGAGGATTTCAGAAGAAAGGCTGGAAGAGAGGTGGAAATGTCTGGGGTGTCTCAGGGAGCCCTGACCAATCCCCCAACTAGGACTGGCAGGGTGCAGGCCTCCTTGAAATACCTGGAGTCAGCCTAGCTGGGGAGGAATTGTCAGGTGGAAGAACTGAGGATTGAGTACTAGGCTGCCGGGGCCTTAGAGGGAGCTCCCCAGTTGGGGGGGGGGGTGACCTTGACAAACCCCCCCCCCCAAGAGCTGGGTGTGGAGTCATGGAGGATTGCAATGCCAGGGACAGTGAAGTCGTGCAGCTGCAGCCAGGAGGGCTGGCAGGGCCTGAGGAAGACTTACCTGGAGCAGTAGTCCACCTTAGGAGAGCTAGCACTAAAGACTTCCTATTCTATTTTTGCTATACTAAAAGGGATCTGCAGTCCCTGTCTGAAGAAAGTATTTCTGACTGAGTCAGAGTTGGGCCTAACCACATGCTAGCTGTGCCTGGAGTTACGTGTTGTGCAGGAGAGAGAAACAATCTGCAAGCAAGTGTTGTGCTGGAGGAGACTGGAGCTGTAAAGTGTAAATAGAAGTTCCTATCGATCATTCATTGATCAAGCTATTGATCTCTGGGCATCCCATAAATCTTTTACTCATCCTAGTTCAAATCCCCTTAATTAATCGACAAAAACAGAGCACAAGATTGTTCATGGTCTCATGAGTGACTGAGTGAATGACGGGCTGGGCAGGGTGACAGGTGGACCACAACTTTCAGCAGCCTCTATAAGGTTCCGCTATACTATGAATGTTTTTTCCCTCAGTAGGCCACTCTGAATGGGTAAAAGGATGACCTTTGGACTTGAAAACCTGTCAGTTAGGTGGTAGTTCTATTTGGTAATGTTTATACTGGAGGCTTCCATCTTGGGTACCGAGTTATGAAATATATGCCATTATTTAAAAAGTAGAAGTTAAGTTTACAAAAGCTTGCCTTGTTATTATGTGGTGTGAGGGTAGATGAATGGGAATCCAATTGGGCTGGACAGAGCTAATGAATAACTAAGGGTGAAGCAGCCAGCTCAGAAAAGGACCCGTGGTGGTCTGGGATGCTACTGTATTTGAGTCCTTAGCTGTCCTGGATCTATGAAGTGGTAAGGCATTAAAAGTACAGTTGTGGTAACCTTGCCATAGGACAAAGTTGGATAGGACCTGTTTGTGTCACTAAGAGATGGCAGAAGGATAGAAGGACAGAAGGATATAAGAGCCTGATTGCTGCTGAACAGCCATCTGGAAAGCTACTTTGGGACTGAGGATTCCTTCCAGTGTAAGGCTGGTTCCACACATTCTTTTGGTCCAAATTAAAAAGGAAGAGCAAAATTAGAAATAGTTTGTGCAGAGGGCAGTTATCCATAGCAACCAATGAGATTTCAGTTTATGCAAGTCTAATCGAGGAGCAGTTCTGACTGCTTGCTACGATTGACTATAAATTGCTAATTGCGCTTGCCCTTTTTTCCCCTCTTTTTAAATTTCTATTGTTGACTTAAGATGTCTCATTCTAAATTAATTTCTCAATGTTGTATTTCCCAGGGTCCCCAATGCTGCTCAGACCTGGCCATATCTTATCATTATGTGAATGCAGAACTCATGTACAATTTGGAATATTTCACCTACCACCTGAGAGCGTATGGATACCAGTACCGTTATCAGCCATCACTACCAGAAAACATGACTTCAGTGTTATAGTTCGAATGTGACTGAAGCAGGAAATATTTCTTTAACATGTTCAACTACAAAGAAATTAAAAACGAATATTTCTCTTTACTATCCCCCCCAATTGATTTAAACTGGTCGTCTGATACATAGTACTATACAGGGTCACGTGATGGCACTAAGACTTCCTGGTGCCCAATATGTGGCCAACCAGCACCCTGCATGGGGCCCACAACATCTTTGGCTGTGCCAGCCTCCTGAAGCACTGGCATTTCAGACACCAGGAAGAGAAAGAGAAATAAACTCCACCAACTGTGTTTTTGTTTTTTTCTCAGTGATCTGGCCATTTTTTTTTCTTGCACAGTGCACTTCCCATGGTGTGGTACTAACAACTGAAGTGTGGACTACACAGGACTACAGTCCCTCCCTGTTCATGAAAAGGAGTGCTAACATAAGACAGAAGAAAGTTAATTCATTTATTTATGTTAAAAAATAATTACTGTTTGTGGTAAACATCTGTTTAAATTAACCACATAAGGACCGAACCTCTCTTTCTGACATTTGTTGTTTATAAGTTAAAAACATTATACATTTTTTTTCCTAACACCCTAGAGAATAAAATGGCGGTCGTTGCAATACTTTCTGTCACACCGTATTTGCGCCGTGGTCTTACAAGTGCAATTTTTTTGAAAAAATACACTTATTTTAATTAAAAAAATAAGACAACAGTAAAGTTAACCCAACTTTTTTTTTATATTATGAAAGATAATGTTACACAGAGTAAATTGATACCCAACATGTCACGCTTCAAAATTGCCCCTGCTCGTGGAATGGCGACAGACTTTTACCCTTAAAAATCTCCATAGGCGACGTTTAAAAAAATCTACAGGTAGCATATTTTAAGTTATAGAGGAGGTCTAGGGCTACAATTATTGCTCTCACTCTACCGAGACCTCACATGTGTGGTTTGAACACAGTTTTCATATGCGGGCGCTACTCACGTATTAGTTTATTTCTAAGCTCGTTGGGACGGGGCGCATTTAAAAAAATTGATTTCTATTTTTTTAAAACAGTGTAAAAATAAATAAAATAAATTAAAATAAATAAGAAATTTTTTTTTTTTAAAAACACCCCGCCCCGACAAGCTCGCATGCAGAAGCGAACGCATATGTGAGTAGCATATGAAAACGGTAGTCAAACCACACACATGAGGTATCGCCACGATCGGTAGTGCGAGAGCAATAATTCTACCCCTAGACCTCCTCTGTAACGCAAAACATGCAACCTGTAGAAGTTTTTAAATATCACTTATGGAGATTTTTGAGGGTAAAAGTTTGACGCCATTCCACGAGTGGGTGTAATTTTGAAGCGTGACATGCTGGATATACATTTACTCAGCGTAACATTATCTTTCACAATATAATATTTTTTTATTCAAAAAAGTGAAATTTTTCCAAAAAAGTGCGCTTGTAAGAGTACTGCGCAAATACAGTGTGAAAAAAAAGTATTGCAATGACTGCCATTTTATTCTCTAGGGTGTTAGAAAAAAAAACAATATATAATGTTTGGGGGTTCTAAGTAATTTTCTAGCAGAAAAAAATGTTTTAACTACTTACAGACCGGACCATTTTGCTGTTCAAAGACCAGACCACTTTTTGCGATTCGGCACTGCGTCACTTTAACTGACGATTGCGTGGTTGTGTGACGTGGCTCCCAAACAAAATTGACATCCTTTTTTTCCCCACAAATAGAGCTTTCTTTTGGTGGTATTTGATCACCCCTGCGGTTTTTATTTTTTGCGCTATAAACAAAAATAGAGCGACAATTTTGAAAAAAAAAAATTTTTCCCCTCAGTTTAGGCCGATACGTATTCTTCTACATATTTTTGATTAAAAAAATCGCAATAAGCGATTATTGATTGGTTTGCGCAAAAGTTATAGCGTTTACAAAATAGGGATAGTTTTATGGCATTTTTATTAATATTTTTATTTTTTATTTTTTACTAGTAATGGCGGCGATCAGCGATTTTTATTGTGACTGCGACATTATGGCAGACACATCGGACATTTTTGACACATTTTTGGGACCATTGTCAGTTATACAGCAATCACTGCTATATAAATGCAGTGATTCCTGTGTAAATGACACTGTCAGTGAAGGGGTTAACCAGTGGGTGGCAGTGTAGGGGTTAAGTGTTCCTAGGGGTGTGTTACTAACTGTGGGGGGTTGGGCTTTCATTTAGTGAACACTGATCTCTGCTCCAATCACATGGAGCAGAGATCAGCGTTGCTAGGCAGAATGGAGAAATGCTGTTTACAACGGCATTTCTCCATTCAGCCGTCCCGTGAGACGATCGCGGGTATGCCCGCGGCAATCGAGTCCGCGGGACCCGTGACCGGACTCACGGGGGTCCCGTCCCGGCACGCGAGCGTGCCGCCGGAGGCATGCTCGCGATGGCAGGGCGGCATTGAAGATTGGACGTACCTGTACGCCAATATGCCTGCCCGTGCCATTCTACCGATGTACATCAGCATGCGCTGGTCGGGAACTGGTTAAACATGTAAACACCGAGTCTGAAAAAGACGCATGGTCCTTAAGTAGTTCAAAAAATAATAAAAAAAAAAAACGGACCTATAGGAGCTGTGGGCGGAAGTGACGTTTTGATGTCGCCCAGCAATTGTATGGAGATGGGTTGGGGCCATCTTTCCCCCACTCGTCTCCATACCCAGCTAGTGACAGGACACGATTGCCTCCGCTTTTGCCAATGGCTCCAGTAGGCGGCAGAGGGCACCGGATCGCAGCGGGAGGGGGGGCCCTCTCCCTCCACCGATAAAAGTGATTTCGCCACAGAGACCACTTTTATCTTGTAGAGGACTGCCCACTGAAGAAGGGGATACCGGGGTTATGGCAGCTAGCTGCTGAAATAACAACGATATCCTCCTTCAAACAGCCAACGTAAAACTGCAGCGGGCGGTCAGTAAATGGTTAAAGCTGTCAAGGAGCACTATTGCTAAACATTGGAAACAATCGGTGTTGCCATTTGATTACATTAAAAGAAAATTGAATTGGATCATGGTTAATGACAAACGTACCTGCATGCTTTATATCAATACAACAAAATCTGATAAAATGTGGGACCTGTGGATGCAATACCTATCTATCCCCTACTGGGACCTCGGCTGACCCTCTTCCACTTCCATTTCAATTTATCTTTTATTCTCTCTTTTTGTCTCCTCGTTTCTTCCGTTTTTTTTCTTAATCTCAATTTTCTTTCTTAATGTACTCGAGTCTAGTGCCTGACTGTGGGTGTGGTCATATTCTCAGGAACCTAAATACTACATTTTTTCAATAGTGTGATATGTTCTGAATTAATGACGACAATTGCTTTTTATATTTTTTTTACCAACACTTTACTGTATATGTGTGAAATAATATTTATTTGCTAATTTTTTCCAAGCATTGTCAATGCAATTTATGTTTTACCTGTATGACAACCCGAGAGCTTTGTGTCTCTCCTTGCTTTGTACTTTCATATTTGTACAATTTTTTTTCTCTAAAATAAAAAATATAAATTGAAAAGGCAAAGTGTGTATTAATAAAAACACATAGTAACTTACATCTAGGTAAACAAGGGTACATCTGTGGGTAAATGCTCTGTGGGGTATACATCACACTGGTCAGTAGACAGTATGCTGTCTCAGCCACTCTGTGGGCTCTCCTGCCGGCCGGGAGAGCCCACAGAGTGGCTGAGACAGCATACCTTCTACTGACCAGTGTGATGGATGCCCCACAGAGCATTTACCCACAGGTGTACCCTTCCTTGTTTACCTAGTAGAAAGTTACTATGTGTTTTTATTAATACACACTTTACAGTCTAACTTACATCTAGGTAAACAAGGAAGGGTACTTGTTAAGTGCCCCATAGCAAGCCGCTTGCTGTGGGGGCACACGTGCATGCTCATTCCCAAGCCAGCTCTCTGCGTCCATAAAACAGAGAGCTCGGCTCAGCCCTGCCCCCTGCTCCCACCTCACTGGCTGTGATTGACAGCAGCGGGAGCTTGACAGCAGTGGGAGCCCATGGTTCCTGCTGCTTCATCTCAGGAGGGAGTGACCCGGGTGAGCCTTGGGTCTTGTGCACATCGCTGGATCAGCACTGCCAACACATGGCAAAGGACAGCAAAACGAGTAACGCTTTTATTTAAATTTAATTCACCACAATGCATGTTGTTATGGTTCTCTTTGCAATGTGTTAACACGAAAGTCTGACTGGGCCCTAATTTTTTTCTTTAAGTGCACCACAGTGTACAGATTGTTCCCTTCTGTGTACGGTGGTGTGCTCTAATGCAGACCCATTGCAGCGCTATTCAAAAATGATTGACACTGCAGTGTAACACCATCAATCATCTATAACTGTGCTTTGTGGTAAGGCACATTACCATCTTGGAAAAAATTTTAATGGACTTCCACTCAATACATTTAATGGACTTTCACTCAGTACTTAAAAATAAACCATTCAAATAAATCACACTATACTATACAAAATAAAAAATGAAGGAGGCTTGGCCCTACTAGACGTCAAAATCGACCATGCTGCTATTCGACTAGTCTGAATTATATACTGGTGTAGACATGATAGACTTATGCCTCGAAACACGCGATCAGACTTTCCTCCAACAAAACTGTGGAATTTTTTCCGAAGGGCATTGGCCCAAACTTGTCTTGCATACACACGGTCACACAATTGTTGGACAACAATTACGAACGTGGTTTTTCAGCTCTTTTGCGTCACCCTTTGGGCTCCTTCTGCTAATTTCGTGTTAGTAGAAGTTTGGTGCATGTTGATTCGTGCTTTTCATTTCACACTTTTAATTTCTCACTTTTCAATTCGTTTCTGAATGGCCGTTCGTCAACCAGACATGTTGCGGAATCGGAGGAGATAACGCGTTATTATTGGCCTTGGAGTTATTGCTTTGACATTATTTTGTGGTTGAATAATTATTTGATTTGGTATATTTTCTATATTTTTGGATGCATAGAATGCATTTTTTGGTTAAGTTCTATTGGCAGATAGCATGCCTAATTTTATTTGTTTTCTTTTTTTTAATGCACAATAAAAAAATTGTGGAGAATAATACTTGGCTATGCGTTTTATATCAAATGACAGTTTGGGAGTAGGCAGTTACATTTTAAAAAATACAATGTAAAATTGACAAGGGACACCAGCATAGTTGTATCTTTAGTCTTAAAAACTACAGGATAATGGTGTTGTGGTAACTTGCCCAAATAAAAAAAAGAAATAAATAAATATTATTCTTGATATCACTAGAAAAAAAAGCCTTTGAAAATTTGTTTGCAATAACTCCATCAGTATCCCCAGCAAAGCAGCTTCATTATTATCCCATTAAAGAAGAAGAGAATTGTGTGCTGCATTTGGAGATTTCATAATTTTCCACGTCATGAATGTTAATTCTCCATTATGAATGCTAGTTTACAAGACCGACCGCTTCTGGCTTGTCCTTGCTTCTGAGCATGCATGTTTGTACTTTGGACTTTTGTCCGACGGACTTGTGTACACACTATTGTAAAATCTGACAACACACATTTGTTGGCGGAAATTTTGAAAATATGCTAGCCAACATTTGTTGCCGGAAGGTTCAACAACAATTGTCCGATGGAGCATACACACGGTCAGATTTTCCACCAACAGCCTGACATCCAACATTCCCCATTGGAAAGTCAGATTGTGTGTACGGGCTTTTAAGTTATGTATACCCTTAGAAAAGACTGCATCTTCAGTTCCCCTCTCAGCTCTACCTTGGTGCCTCCATTCCGTCCCACAATCAATTTAACACCATCTAACGAAAGCCTCACCTGGAAGACCACTCAGAGGGTCTTTTCTTCTATGCGCCTCTCTGAATATACTTCTCTCAATCATTAGAAAACCACTATTCCTGGACTTCAAAACCCAGCCTTTACTCAGTTATTGACAATTGACAAATGGCAAAATATTTCAGAACTCATTCAGCTTGGTTGGCACTCACAATCATGCCTCTAGATACTCACCTTTTTGGACATTATGGACAAATTGTTGTTGTTCAGACATTTAGTCGTGTCCGACTCTTCGTGACCTCATGGACCATAGCTTGTCAGACTTTTCTGTCCTCCGCTGCCTCCTGGAGCTTGCTTAACTTCATGTTCTTGGTTTCGATTAGAGTTGCACCAATACCACTTTTTTAAGACTGGGTACAAGTACCGATACTTTTTTCAAGTACTCGCCGATACCAAGTGACAGTTTTCAAAGCGTAATACAGATACACAATACAATACAGGCAATGATGGCTGGCACTGATAGGTGGCACTTACTGATGGGCACTGATTTGCAGCACTGATAGGTGGCATTGACTGATGGGCACCGATATGCGGGACTGAT
The DNA here is from genome assembly GCF_037356315.1 of Lithobates pipiens. Lineage (NCBI taxonomy): Eukaryota > Metazoa > Chordata > Amphibia > Anura > Ranidae > Lithobates > Lithobates pipiens. The sequence goes on from NW_027507748.1 coordinate 564,546,781, forward strand.
ATGTGGCACTTAGTGATGGGCACTGATTTGCAGTACTGATAGGTGGACTGACTGGGCACTGATGGCTGGCACTTATGGGCACTGATGGCTGGCATTTATGGGCACTGATGGGTGGCACTGATTGGCACTGATGGCTGGCACTGATAGTTGTCAGTTATGGGCAATGATAGGTAGGCAGTGGCACTGATAATTGCTGGCAGCCTGGCATTAAAAAATATAATTGAGGCTATAAATTGTGTAACTATACAAGAGCCCATCTTGATACACCCTGCACTCGGCCTCAGTAAGCATATTCAGAATGCAGCAGCGGCCATCTTATTACACCCAGCCCATATAATTAGTGAACTATATGGGCTGGGTGTAACAAGATGTCCACTGCCGCCTTGTGACTGCAGGCTACCGAGTTCAGGGTGTACCAAGATGGGTGTTGCCATGTACAGCCTCTGACAGAGACTCGGGCCATCACTTCCGTTAACGATTCTGAGCACCGATGTACACGGCTGCGAGTGACCCACACCAATGCCCACAGGCTTACCTTTGAAGATCCACTGCATTGCAAGGACACTGCTCTGCTCCGGCCTTCTCCCGCCCACTCCACCTGCCCACTGACTTCTGGTATCGGGTGAAGCATCGGGAGCATTTTCTTGAGTACAAGTACTCAGGCAAATACTCGTATCGGCGCCAATACCGATACTAGTATCTGTATCGGTGCAAACCTAGTTTTGATGATGCTATATATCCATCTTTTTTTCTGCCGTCCTCGTCTTCTCCTTTTTCCTTCTATGTTTCCCAGCATCAGGGTCTTTTCCAATGAGTCCTCTCTTCGCATTAGGTGACCAAAGTATTTGAGTTTCAGTTTCAGGATCAGTCCTTTCAGTGAATATTCAGTTTTGATTTCCTTCAGTATTGACTGGTTTAATCTTCTTGCCATCCAAGGGACTTTCAAGAGTCTTCTCCATCCCCATAGTTCAGTCAGAAGCATTAATTCTTTGTTCAGTCTTCCTTATGGTCCAACTTTCACAGCCATAGGTTACTACTGGGAATAGCAGACTGTACGGCACTTTGTCGGTAGGGTGAAGTCTCTGCTTTTTATTAGACATGTGTGGTTAGTTTCGTACAAAACAAAAATTGGTACAAATTTCCGGAAATTCCTACATTCATACGAATCCGAAATACAAATTTTTATGCATACGAATTCTGTACGAAATACAAAATTTAGTTTTAGGAAAATTCGTAATTAATGAAAAGTTAACGAACCTAAAAGTAAAAAATTCAGGAAGTCAGCACAGCACAGGGATGGTGGGAACCCCTCATAATGATAAATTTATCATAACGAAAATTTGTAATTGTTACGAAAAGTTAATGAACCTAAAAGTTAAAACCCCAGGAAGTCAGCACAGGGATGGTGGGAACCCTATGGGAATTTCTATGCTTACGAATTTCATACAAAATATGAAATTTCGTTAACAAATTTCAGATCCAAATTAACAGAAACATGACTGGCATTTTGTCCACCAATCAGAGGAAGTCAGCACAGCACAGGGATGGTGGGAACCCCTCATAATGATAAATTCATCATAACGAACTTTTGTTATTTTAACGGAAAGTTTATGAATCTAACAAAAATTTGCACGAATCCGAATTGAATTTCATACACGAATTACGAAATACTAATTGAACTTTGTATGGAACGAAACAAATTTTTTGATGGGCCCGTGTCTACTTTTTATAATGTTGTCTAGTTTTGCCATTGCTTTCCTCCCAAAAAGCAAATGGCATAACCTTGCTAGCATGTGAGATGAGTGGGATTGTACGGTAGTTTGAACATTCTTTAGTGCTGCCTTTCTTTGGTATCGGAATGTAAACGGACCTCTTCCCGTCCTGTGCCCATTGTTGAATTTTCCTAACGATGATATAGGAACGTCCAGGCAAACCATTCTATATTTCCAAACTCTCTTGGTTTTAAGACTCTTCCTCTGCAGACATGCTAAATTTTTCTGGTCTTGCCCAAAGTATCATGTTTTTAAGATCAGGTCTAAAACATCTGACATAGATTTTTTGTAAGGTTTGATTCAAGCTTGCACCAGCACCAGAATTAAAGGCACCTAATCCCAATTAAAGTATTTAATAAATATAAGAACCAAATGCTGGTGGGATTTTTTCGGTGCAGAATTTAACAAGAGAAAATCATATATATAAAACATTTTTTTTATTTTCCCATAATAAAATTTCACACATGCATGTGTTACAAAAGGTATCCTGATATACAAAGATTACAAGGCAATGGCTGGTCCATAAAATGGAAATATTTTTGAGGTACTTGATTATCCCGACATGTTTCGCAGTAGCTTCTTCGGGGGATATACAAGCTGATAGTAACAGAAACATAGAATTATTTTAAGTCAACACAACCATTTCAAATATATTCAATACACATTTTAATCATAGAGCATTTAGGTATGAGTCTCTAGAATCAAAGCCTCAAGGGGGCACTTACCCTCCCTCCAAATCCACCGTCCTGTGCAAAAACACCAATCTAGATGTAATTAGAGGTGTGCAGGCCCACCTGATCATCAACTGACGAAAGGAATGGCTCGGGAGGGCATAGATAGGAGCCAGTCTGGACAGTAAAAAATAAATACTAAGTATATATCAAATTTATAAGACTTTAAGTTTTTTTTACAATAAATAATTTAATTTAATATCTCATTTAATAGTAAAACGAGGGGATAAGGGGGGAAGGGAAAGGGAGAGGGGAAGGGGGGGCGGGATACGCTATCAAGCCTCTATATTATAGATATACTTCTCCAAAAAATATATATATGGTATAACGAATTTATCATAATATACTTGATATAGGCTCATATCGCACAAGGGAGAGATCATAATGATCTCAATAATTCAATCAAAAAAGATAGTCCAAATAGTACTTACTAATGTGAATGATGCTATCAAGATGCTATTCAGGGTGCAAATAGGATATCAAGCCGGTATGCTTAATAGGAATTCAATGCATACAAGTTGCGGTGTACTGTTACTGCAATACAGCTCAACACCCACGGACCAGCAACTCTTTCGCTGGGTGCCTATAAGTATATAAAATGTAGTATGTATTTATGTACAAAAAATAGGTAGATTGGGGTATGAAACAAATACAGTTTTCGATTAGAAAGAACTTATATTGAACAGCATACCGCATGTAAGGATGCCTCAGTGCTTCCGCCAGTGCACCTGGCTAGATAGAGCTAGTCTAAATACTCCCATCCATCAAGCCGGCGTCTGAGGTCACCGGCTTGACGCGGACACGTGCGACGGCACAGCGCATGTCCAAGGGGGGAAGGAGTAGGAAAGAGGACTACGATACCCATAAGGCCATTAGAGCGGTAATGGACCTTACATAGTCAGGTGATAAGAATCACTGAATACCTGGGCAATGCATAGCTCGAATGGGAGGAGCAAAGGCCGCACCTTCCTACACAATCACCCCAACAAAAATATATCCGACGCCGTCATACTAGCGGGCGCTCCGATGGGAATACTCCCATTCTGAGACACCCTGGGTGTCCGTATGACCATCCAGAATGCCAAAATCCATCTACTGAATAATCAAGGGGGAAAAATAGCATCATTTGCACTCATACCAGGACTGTTGGACAGATTTTAAAAGTGGAATAAGGAGGAGCTTCGCCTCCCAGAGGCAGTAAGCCCATAGGTCAGAAGTGGGACCAGAGACATTCCGACCATGGGGCAAATCGCCAAGGGCCAAGAGTATGGAGAATCACACCAAACAAAAGCATTTATAATAGCATACATTTAAATTATTTATTCAATTATTTTACAAATGTATCCAATAATTATTTTAAATTAAACAATTAGCATAGACATAGAAAAAAAAAAAGGGGAAAAAGAGGAAAAACACACAGTAACAAAAGAGGGGAATGACACACATTCTGTCTCCCCATTTACCCCCCAAAACCCCAAAGCACCGACCCCACCTAGACGATCAGATGGAGGTGCCAAGGGGGAGTAAATATTTAGACATAGATTTGGAGGGAGGGTAAGCGCCCCCTTGAGGCTTTGATTCTGGAGACTTATACCTAAATGCTCTATGATTAAAATGTGTATTGAATATATTTTAAATGGTTGTGTTGACTTAAAATAATTCTATGTTTCTGTTACTATCAGCTTGTATATCCCCCGAAGAAGCTACTGCGAAACATGTCGGGATAATCAAGTACCTCAAAAATATTTCCATTTTATGGACCAGCCATTGCCTTGTAATCTTTGTATATCAGGATACCTTTTGTAACACATGCATGTGTGAAATTTTATTATGGGAAAATAAAAACTGTTTTAAATATATGATTTTCTCTTGTTAAATTCTGCACCGAAAAAATCCCACCAGCATTTGGTTCTTCTATTTATCTGACATAGATATTATATAGATAGGCAACTCCTATCCTCATATTGATTAGTGGTTCCAAATCAATAATAACTACTGCAGTAGGGAACAGACACAAAAGATCAAGCACTCAGCATCTTTCCAAATAACCGTTCTCCTTTATTATGACGCATTTGAAGGTTTTTATACACATGATTACGTAGGTATCACATTAATATTACAATTGTACGTTCATGGTAACAAGGGACGTTACATAGGCAGGCTAATTCTAATCAGGACTCGAAAGAATGCAAAACATGTACTGAAAACATTATTAGTGCCGTGTGCACAGTGAGGGCATTGTGCAATACATATAAAATAGAATACAATTATATACAGAACCTACAAATTTCCATTACACATCATACAAAAAATGTACTGAAAATTCCAACACCTGTTTTTTTTTTTCTATTGCATCACAATTCCCTTTTTCTAAAAATATACAATACCAATTGTAGTCAGAGTCTTCATTTGGAAATATGATGACCCTAACTACCAAGACCTGAGGTGTGCCTTGGCCTGGCTGGTCAGTATGCCTAAAAGCGGGCATACCCTGAATGAATATGTATGAAATGTAAATGAAATGATGAAAGTATGGGGGAATGGGTGGATGGGAACCCAGGAATGAGCAGACGAAGGCTCTGATGGAGGAGGAGGAGGGGGAGGGATTTAAAGCCCTCAGAGTCCTACAAATTCAGGCTAGCCTGCGGCCAGCCTTCCAATTTGTAGTCAGAGTCTTCATTCGGAAATATGATGTCCCTAACTACCAAGACCTGAGGTGTGCCTTGGCCTGGCTGGTCAGTATGCCTAAAAGTGGGCAAAAGGAGTGACGAAGTAGGTGAGATGTGAAAGCTACAAAGAAGGGCCAGAAACAACCACCAGAAAATGTGAATGCCCGGACTACAGAAAATGTGAATGCCCGGACTACAGAAAAGGGGGTTTACGTATGTAGCTGCTAAAAACAGGGGATCTCCAGCGTAGTGATGGCCGAACGGTTTGCCCGGCGGTCGTTTTGCGGCGAATTTTTCGGCTGTTCGCGATTCGCCTGATCAGCGGACTATTGCCGCCGTTCGCCCGGCGGACTTCCGCGTTTACTGTGTAAAAGAACTTTGACCTATGATGACACATCCATCATGGGGTACAGGACAGCCAATTGAGACATTACAGCACATGGACACTTGGACATTCCCCCTAACTTATAAATACACCCGATCCGGCAGCCATTTTACATTATTTCTTCTGTCACTATAGGGAGAGGTTGCTGTGTGGAGCAGGGAGAGATTGCAGTGACCCAAATCGCTAGCTATTTGGTACACAAAAGTTATTTTCAGGACTTTTATAGGTGTTAGGTGTATATAGGTTTGCTGTGCTACTGATTGTTGCAGCAGCCTGAGCGTCTTTTGTCAGTTTAGAGAAAGGGACAGGACAGTGTGTCTGCTGTAGGGACAGTCAGTTTAGTCATTAGCTGTTACTATCAGGTCCACAAAAGTGCTATTTCAGTTATTGTTCCAGTAGCCTCTGTTTTGTCAATTTATATAGGGACAGGCAGGAAGCAGTGTGTGAGGCAGTGAGGGTCAGTTTAATCAGTAGCTGTTACTATATTAGCTCCACAAAGGTTCTTTTCAGGACTGGTATCAGTGGTATGGTAATAGGCTTGTACACGTATAATATTCTTTCTTCCAAATATAGAAAGAATATTATACTTGACTGCTGCCCTTCTGCTGGAGTCTGCTAATCATTCACAACCTACTTGTTCCACAAAGGTCCTTTATAAGGACTGGTAATAACCTGGTGTAGGGTGCTATAGTACATAGGGTTGAGTGAGGTACAGTCTGCTATTCTATAAGGACTGGTATAGGTCCACAATACATAGGGTTGAGGTGCACTACTGCTGACCGCTGCCCTATACTGCAGCAGTCCTTCATCGGTATAGGGACTGACGTACAGTCTGCTAATCACTCACACACAACCGACTTGTTCCACAAAGGTCCTTATAAGGACTGGTAACTTGGTCTGTCTAGGGTGCTACAGTACATAGGGTTGAGTGAGGTACAGTCTGCCATTCTATAAGGACTGGTATAGGTCCACAATACATAGGGTTAAGGTGCACTATTGCTGACCGCTGCCCTATACTGCAGCAGTCCTTCATCGGTATAGGGACTGACGTACAGTCTGCTAATCAGTCACAACCTACTTGTTCCACAAAGGTCCTTATAAGGACTGGTAAGGTATAGGGTACTACAGTACATAGGGTTGAGTGAGGTACAGTCTGCTATTCTATAAGGACTGGTATAGGTCCACAATACATAGGGTTGAGGTGCACTACTGCTGACCGCTGCCTATACTGCAGCAGTCCTTCATCGGTATAGGGACTGAGAGTTTTGTCACAGGGTCATTTAAAAAATGACAGGCAGAGGAAGAGGCAGGCCCTTCCGCAGGGGTGGTAGGGGTAGGGCAGGAGCAACAGGCTTGAGCCAAAGTGGGAAGTTGCAGAAGGTGCGTTCAATTACTTTAAAGGACGCATCAGACTTGGTTGAGTGGCTCACTCAGCCTTACTCTTCTGCACCCTCCTCATCCTCTCCATCTGCACCCTCTTCTTCACTCTCTGCTATGTGCACCCCCAAAGACACTACCACCAACAACAACACCACCACCACATACCTTCCGCTTGAGTCACAGGAATTATTTTCCGATCCATATCAAGACATTTCTGATGCGCAGCCACTCTTGGTATTGGATCAGGAAGAGGAGGTAGCAGCAAGCGCCACTCAGCAGTCTGACGACAGTACCCAGATCAGCCCAAGGAGGAGGTTGGTCCCTGGTGTTGCTGCCTACTCCGAGATCTCTACTTATAGCGGTGGGGAAGGTGACGTCGATGATGACGTGTCTAGTGATGTCACATGGGTGCCCACAAGAGAGGAAGAGGAGGGTAGTTCAGAGGGAGATATGGACCAGCAGATAGGGAGGAGAAGCAGGAATAACTTACATTGCACAGGAGGGACAAAGCAGACTGCAAATGTATCAGGAGCGAGTCATCGACCATGTACGGTTACATCTGGCGCTCCCAGGACACCAGCACATGGCTCCGCAGTGTGGGCTTTTTTTAACGTGTCCGCTGCTGACAATAGCGTTGCCATCTGCAATCTTTGCAGTCAACGCATTAGTCGCGGTAAGCCCAACACTCACCTAGGAACGACCGCCTTAAGAAGGCACATGAGCAGCCATCACCGATCCGAGTGGGAGCAACAGAACACACAAAGCCACACTCCAGGCTCTCACCGTCCAGCCTCGTCTTCTATTTCTCCTTCTCCTCTCTCCTCACAATTGTCCTCCACTCCACCTTCCATCACGCCAAGCTCACGTTTTTCTGCAAAAAGGCAGGCTTCCGTGGGCCTAATGTTCAAGCGTAAAAAAATTATGACGTCGGATAACCCTCTTGCCCAACGGTTGATTTGCTGGCTTGTCAGAACTCATAGCCCGCCAACTACTGCCATATAAACTGCTGTACTCGGAGGCCTTTCGCAAATTTGTGGCCATTGGAACACCACAATGGAAGGTCCCAGGAAGGAAGTATTTCTCACAGAAGGGAATCCCAGAGCTATATGGCCATGTTCAGCGGCAAGTGAATGTATCTATGGCACACAGTGTCGGTGCCAAGATACATCTGGCCACAGACACGTGGTCTAGCAAACACGGGCAGGGAAGGTATATCACTTTTACTGCCCACTGGGTGAACCTTCTGACGGCCGTCAAGCATGTAACCCGTGGCACCCGTGTAGATTTGGTTTTACCGCCACAGATTGCATGCAGGCCTGACTCTTCTTCTCCTCCTCCTCCTACTCCATCCTCCTCCCTCTCATCCTCAGCTGACTCCTCCTTTTCCGCTGCTAGCGTCTCTTCCGCTGCGCCGCCCAAGCTCCCTAGAACCTATTCGACATGCCAGGTGAGACGTTGCCATTCCGTGCTGCGTCTGTTGTGCCTGGAAGAGCCACACTGGCCCGGCACTCCTTTCAGCTTTGCGTTCACAGGCAGATCAGTGGCTAACACCGCTCAATTTGACAGTTGGTAAAGTGGTGTATGACAACGGTGCCAATCTGCTTAGCGCATTGAAGCAGGGCAAAATCACGCACGTGCCATGCATGGCACACGTCTTAAACTTGGTCGTGCAGCGATTCCTTGTCAAATACCCTGGGGTCCAGGACATCTTGCGGCAGGCAAGGAAATTCTCGGCCGATTTCAGAAGATCTTACACGGCCATGGCTCGCCTTGCTGACATTCAGCGGCGACACAATCTGCCGGTCAGACGTCTTATTTGTGATTGCCCGACGCGATGGAACTCAACCTTCTATATGCTTGATAGGCTGCTCCAGCAGAAACGTGCAGTTAACGTCTACCTGTATGAACTCTGCGGCAGCACAGGTTCTGGGGAGCTGGGTTTTTTTTCACCGCGCCAGTGGCTGCTCATGCGCGACGCATGCAGACTTCTGCCCCCATTTGAGAAGATCACCAAACTGGTCAGTCTCAGCCATGGCGCCATCAGTGACATGGTACATTATGCCTTCTTTATGGAGCGTGCATTGCATCATGTCATTGATCAAGCTGTGGAGGAGCAGGAGCGGGAAGATGAGGAAGTCGCAATGCTGGATGAATTCCCAGGGGGGGCTACTCTATCTGAGACAAGTCAACAACAGGAGTCTAAAGAGGAGTCAGAGAAGGATGGTGCCGGGGCGGATGAGGAGGAAACCTTTCTGGGACCCCTGTTGTTGTGCGTGGATGGGAAGAGGAGAATGAAGAGGACAACATTATCCTGGATGATGAGCAGGAGCCAGGCCACCACACCGCTTCCACTTTAGTGCAAATGGGGGCCTTCATGCTCCAGTGTTTTAATAGGGACCCCCGTATAAAAAGCATAAGGGTCAAGGACCAGTACTGGGTGACAACGTACTTAGACCCCCGGTACAAACACAAAATGGCGGAAATGTTTCCGCCGTCACAGAGGGCTGGCAGAATGGAGCACTTCCAGGCCTTGCTTCGAGAAATGCTGCATTCTGCCTTTGCATGCGCTGGCAGAGGAGCAATTCCCACTCCCAGAGAAGGAGTTGCGGGTACCAATCCAACAGCGCCTGCAAGAAGAGGCCGGTTTGAAGATGTGTTGGAGACTTCGGATATGAGGTCATTCTTTCAGCCGACCCATCGACAGATGTCATCCGGATCCAGCATCAGGGAATGCCTAGACCGTCAGGTGTCCGACTACATCGGGTTAATGGCCGATGTGGACGCTCTGAGGAGTGATGAACCCCTGGACTACTGGGTGGGAAGGCTTGACCTCTGGCCAGAGCTTGCCCAATTTGCAATCGAACTGTTGGCTTGCCCCTCATCCAGTGTCCTGTCCGAAAGGACGTTCAGCGCAGCAGGGGGGATCGTGACTGATAAGCGTACTCGCCTAGCTCACGACAGTGTTAACTACCTCACATTTCTAAAAATGAATGAGGCATGGATCTCGGAGGAATTCAACACATGTGACCAGTAGACCATGTATATGTCTATAAACAATTTTTTGAATCGAGCACAGAGACCTTCTTTCTTCATTTGGCTCACTTCCTTGTCCAAAAAAAGCACACCGTACTATATGCCCGTACCCTCCTCTTTGAAGAGGTTGAGCGGTGTCATATTTCTACTGGGGCTGCTTATTATGACCGGCTGCCACCATCCCTGTGCTGACATCCTCCTGGGGCTGTACCTCTGCTGTGCATATTATGAGGGGCTCCCACCATCCCTGTGCTATGCTCATTATGAGGGGCTCCCACCATCCCTGTGCTGTGCTGACTTCCTCCTGGGGCTGCTTATAATGAGGGGCTCCCACCATCCCTGTGCTGTGCTGACTTCCTCCTGGGGCTGCTTATTATGAGGGGCTCCCACCATCCCTGTGCTGTGCTGACTTCCTCCTGGGGCTGCTTATTATGAGGGGCTCCCACCATCCCTGTGCTATGCTGACATTCTCCTGGGGCTGCTTATTATGAGGGGCTCCCACCATCCCTGTGCTATGCTGACATTCTCCTGGGGCTGCTTATTATGAGGGGCTCCCACCATCCCTGTGCTATGCTGACATCCTCCTGGGGCTGCTTATTATGAGGTGCTCACACCATCCCTGTGCTATGCTCATTATGAGGGGCTCCCACCATCTCTGTGTTATGCTCATTATGAGGGGCTCCCACCATCCCTGTGCTATGCTCATTATGAGGGGCTCCCACCATCCCTGTGCTATGCTGACTTCCTCCTGGGGCTGCTTACGGTGCAGGTGTCAGTGCTGTATATCACGGTGCTGATGTCAGTACTCTCTATCACGGTGCTGCTGTCAGTGCTGTATATCACGGTGCTGGTGTTAGTGCTTTATGTCACGCTGCTGATGTCAGTGCTCTCTATCACGGTGCTGTTGTCAGATGACTCTATCACGGTGCAGGTGTCATTGCTGTATGTCACGCTGCTGATGTCAGTGCTCTCTATCACGGTGCTGCTGTCAGATGACTCTATCACGGTGCAGGTGTCATTGCTGTATGTCACGCTGCTGATGTCAGTGCTCTCTATCACGGTGCTGCTGTCAGATGACTCTATCACGGTGCAGGTGTCATTGCTGTATGTCACGCTGCTGGTGATCATCTCCTGCACTCTCTTCTTTGCCTACCCTGGTCCCTGACCTTCCCTCTCCTCCAATGCCTTCATGCGCTCCACAGTCCTGAATTGTCACAACAATTTCCCATATAAAAAAAGAATGCTTGTAGTTGTCGATCCCAGATTCACCTCATACATGTGTTATGTCATTGGCCATGTGGTGGGACTATGTTTTCACAGCTATTAACCACTTGCTTACTGGGCACTTAAACCCCCCTCAGTCCCAGACCAATTTTCAGCTTTCAGCGCTGATGCACTTTGAATGACAATTGCGCGGTCATACAACACTGTACCCAAATGAAATTTTTATCATTTTTTTCCAACAAATAGAGCTCTCTTTTGGTGGTATTTAGTTACAGCTCGGAGTTTTATTTTTTGCTAAACAAACAAAAAAAGATGCAAAAAAAAAAAAATCATGTTTTAATAGTTTGTTATAAAATTTTGCAAACGGGTCATTTTTCTCCTTCATTGAAGTGCGCTGATTAGGCGGCACTGATGGCTGCATTGGTGGGCACTGATGGGCTGCATTGGTGGGCACTGATAGGCTGCACTGGTGGGCACTGATAGGCATAGTTAAGGCGGCACTAATAGGCACAGATAAGGCGGCACCGATGGGCACAGATAAGGCGGCACTGATGGGCAAAGATGGGCACAGATAAGATGGCGTGGATGGGTGGCACGGATAAGTGGCACGGATGGGTGGCACGGATGGGCACTGATAGGTACCACTGATAGATGGGACTGATGGGCACTGATAGGTGGCACTGATAGGTGGCTCTGATAGGTGGCACTGCTGGGCACTGATGGGCGGCACTGCTGGGCGGCACTGCTGGGCACTGATGGGCGGCACTGGGGTGCAGCACCTTTGAGGCAGATTGTGGGCACTGTGGGTGGCACTGTTGGTGGCACTGCTGGATGGCACTGTGGGTGGCACTGTGGGCACTATGGGCACTGCTGGGTGGCACTGATGGGGGGCACTTACTTTTATTCAGGATGGCACTGCGGTGGGCAGGTGGGCACTGGCAGGGGGCAGGTGGTCAGCTGTATTGCTGGCCGTGATCGGGACTGATGTCCCGATCACGGCCGCCGGTGATCGGCTTTTTTTTCTCTCCTCGCGCTGTCAGCGCGAGGAGGAATAATAGCCGATTACCGGCTCCGTTCTATCACATGATCAGCTGTCATTGGCTGACAGCTGATCACGTGATAAGGGGTCGGGATCGACCCCTTGCACGGATCGGTGATCAGGCGAGTCTCATGGACTCGCCGATCACAGAGCGCGCCGCGCGCGCCCCTCAGGGGGCGCGCAGGCCGCTCGTACACGGGACGACGTCAATAGACGTAGTCCCGGAAAAGTAGATCCGTGCTAATGCCGTCATTTGGCAATAGCGCGGATCCCAAGTGGTTAATTATTTTGTGGCTGCAAATTTGACCTGTAGGTTTGCGAAGTTCGCCTCCCATTGAAGTCAATGGGGCCCGCCGCGAACGTTCCGGTCGCGAACTATCGGCCGCATTCGCGGTCCGCGTTCGCAAAACGTCCCGTCGGAAGTTCGTCCATCACAACTCCAGCGCCCCATGAACCTGAAGGGATCCCCTGTGCGGGACCTACAAAGTTGCCTCCGAACCAGATGAATATTCAGAAAAGAAAAAATCATCTATTCAAATGAAGGGGAAGTTGTAAGCGTGGTAAGAGAGAACTGCCTAGAGCACTAACTGGGAACTGCGCCAAGGGAAGTAGACAAGAAGTCTGAAACACCACAAAAACCTGTCTGGTAACTGGTAGTGTGCCAAAGAGAACATCCCAGACTTCCCTCCCTTGACGGCTTTGAGAGGGTGAGCTGCAAAAAAATGGACAGACTGACAGGAGTTTGTAGGACCTGAAAAGCTGGTCACCTGATAGATACGTCATGCAGGGCCAGATTAAGAACATCATGGGCCTGGTGCTGAGGATTTTTGTGGGGCCTTTTATAAACAATAAATAAATAAAAATGCAAACTATTTTTAGTTATAACAAATTAAATTAAAGAGAGAGAGGGAGGATGAGAGAGAGAGAAAGAATTGGGATGAAGGAGGTGTGAGGGGTAAGGGAGGGAGGATGAGAGAGAAATGGGGGGATGAGAGAAAGAGGATGCACATGAGCATGTGTGGGAATGACATCAACGCAGCCTGGCAAGTGACCGAAGGCACAGAACCCAGGAGGAAGACCGGGTGAAGTTAGAAGTGCCTGGGCCCCGCCGGACTGATCGCAGCACAGCACTGGAGGGCTCAGTCTGACAATTTAAGTGTACCCTAATGTGCTAATATGCTGGGCATACTTGAACATTATGGCATAACCTACCCCAGTAGTAATGTTAGAAAAATTTACTACCGCTTTAATATCACAGGAGCCTCTCATGGGGCCCCCTACTGACCCGGTGGCCCTTGGGCAATGCCTAAGTACATAGTTGTCAACATTTCAAAAATATTTTCAGGAATGCTTTTTTTACAAGTGCTATATTTAGAGTAGCCGACATCCCCATGTTCCTCTATACATCACAATAGTAATTACAAAATTAAATAAGTACTAATAATGGGGCAGAACAAATATGAGGACTGTGAGATTTCCTTTAGTTGGACTAACAAAAGTGCCCATTCTAGAGCTGGTAACATTGAGGATATTCAGTATCATTTTAAAGAACAGTTTTTCGTGGGTAAGAGGCATAGGGGAGGAGTATGGATGGTATAAAAGTGGGAAGTATGTGCAGGTAAGGGAGGGGAATGTGGAGGGTCTAACAGTGGGCACTATGTACATGAGAGGAGTGCAGAGGGTATGGCAGATGGCACTATGTACAGGAGAGGAGTGTGAAGGGTATCACAGTGGGCAGTATGCACAGCAGAGGAGTGTAGAGGATATGACATTGGACACTATGTATAAGAGAAGAGTGTGGAGGGTATGACAGTGAGCAATATGTACAGGAATGTGGAGGGTATGACAGTGGGCACTATGTACAGGAGAGAAGTGTGGAGAGTAGGAGAGTAAGCAGTAATTACAGGAGAGGAGTGTGGAGGGAGGGTATGACGGTGGGCACTATGTATAGGAGAGGAGTATGGAGGGTATGACAGTGAGTAGTATGTACAGGAGAGGAGTGTGGAAGGTATGACATTGGCCACTATGTATAGGAGAGAAGTATGGAGGGTATGACAGTGGCCACTATGTATAGGAGAGAAGTGTTGGAGGTATGGCAGTGGGCACTATGTATAGGAGAGGAGTGTGGAGGATATGACAGTGAGTAGTATGTACAGGAGAGGAGTGTGGAGGGTATGATGGTGGGCACTATGTATAGGAGAGGAGTGTGGAGGGTACGACAGTGGACACTATGTACAGGAGAGAAGTGTATGACAGCGGGCACTATGTACAGGAGAGGAGTGTGTAGGATATGACAGCGGGCGTTATGTATAGGAGAGAAGTGTGACAGTGAGCAGTATGCACAGGAGAGAAATGTGGAGAGTATGACAATGGGCACTATGCATAGGAGAGAAGTGTGGAGAGTATGACAGTGGGCACTATGTATAGGAGAGAAATGTGGAGAGTATGACAATGGGCACTATGCATAGGAGAGAAGTGTGGAGAGTATGACAGTGGGCACTATGTATAGGAGAGGAGGATGAAGTAATCTGGGAAGGAAAAATGTAAAGGTTTGTGGAAGGATGTTTAGGGACTGCGTAGTGGTTAAGTGGGCCATACATGGATTGAAATTACATCAATTAAGCAGAGACCAGCCATAGTCAATCTATGTATGGGCTAGCTGGTTTTAAACAAGTAAACCTATTAACCGACTTGAGTACAACCAGCCTGTCAGGTTTTCCCCAAAACAATCAGTGCTGCCAGCTATAGTTAGCAACACTAATCATTGTATTCACTGGCAGAATACAATAACACTGCGGGAGTGATTGCCCCATTCACAGGTCAGCAGGTGAGAGGGTGTGTGGGGACAGGCTGGGGAGAGATACTAGTCAGTCCCTGGGTAGGCATTGGTTAGTATCAGAGCCAGATACACACAGGTTACATACGCCACGATCGTTAGAGCGAGAGCAATAATTCTAGCACTAGACCTCCTCTGTAACTCTAAACATGTAACCTGTAAAAAAATGTAAAGCATCGCTTAGTACACAACAAAAAATTGTGCTAACTTTAGTGTTTTTTTTTATGAACGAAACAGTTTCTTTCCAAAAAAAGTTTGAAAATTGCTGCGCAAATATCGTGTAACATAAAAAGCTGCAAAGACCACCATTTTATTCCATAGGGTATCTGCTAAAACAATATATAATGCTTGGGGGTTCTGAGTAATTTTCTAGCATAAAAAAATGATGATTTTTACATGTAGGAGAGAAGTCTCAGAATGGGCCTGGGTGGCAAGGGGTTAATTATCATAAGTAATATACAAATAATTATGATAAGCACCTCTGTGTTCATCCTCTCAATCTGCTGCAGAGTGTGCCAGCTTGTATTTAAACTGGCCGCTCTGTATGTAGCTTCTGTCAGGCTGCGCACGCAGCCCTGTATCTCCAGATGATAGCAGCCCCATATTTTAGCCAGTGCTGGAGTGGGTATTTAGCTACCTACTCCCCAAATGTGGGTTCTCTGTGACTCCTGATCGCCGAGCTACAATCTTTGAAGTCGATCTTTTTTTATTTTTATTTTTTTGGGCAAATGGGCCTATCTTGAGAAAGGGGCCTGGAGCTGCAGCTCCAATAGCCCCTATGTTAATCCGGCCCTGACGTCATGGAATTGGCAGATGAGGCCAAATTGCAGATGCAATAAGCAGAGAAAGCCAGAGACATGAACCTATGAAACCTTCCCACCCTTGGCAGAAGCCCTCAGAATAAACTGCATAAGAACCATTGGCCAGATCGATTACCTGAGACCAAGCTTGTCCCCAATTCTACATGCCACGGTAAAGGAATACCAACATCACCTGCAGGCGTAAAGAGAAGAGCAGGAGACAACACTAACGCCTCTGCACAAGCCGAGCAGGCTACGATCCCATCCATCCTGTCTAACAATCATCGTATAGAGTATATATAAAGTAACGCATGAATCTGGGTTGAAGAATCATGCATAGAAACATGTGCTGCACTGGCAGATGGAAGAGGTTGGAATAAAGTTGGGATTAACCACCTAAAAGTACTGCCCCTCCTCCCCCAGTATGGGGTCCATAGACGTGACAGACCCTGGATGTGAGCCCTAGCTACCAGAAATGCTACGAACAACATGCAACAACAGAACAACAGAGACAGGTAGCAACAAACACTCAGGGCTAGTGTACCCACAGACCGTGGTGGGTAGACATACAAGTGTAATGAAATGAGCATGCATCGTATGTTATACGGGTGAGAAGATTGTGGGACGACCACCAATTGAAATAAAACCTCAACCTGTATGGGTCCATAGGAATGACAGACCCTGGATTGAGCCTTTTTTTTTTTTTTCTCTTTTGCCACCTCAGTGAGTTTATGCAGGAGAGTAAATTCACCTTGCAGCTCATCTTTATCTCCTCCCAATTTCCACATCATTGTGGCTTATTTCTTTACTTAAATTTTTCCTTTTTACTTTCCTTTCTTCTTCTTGTTTCCTTTTAGGATACAACCAAGACCAGATGAACAGGCAAAATAGCAAACCCCGCCACCCATTAATCTTTTTAAACTAAACTCAACAGTTATTTTCCTTATTCTACTCCTAAATGCGTATGTTCTGTTTTCTACCCACTTCACCCCTCCCCCTCCCCCCCCCCCCCCCCCCCATCACATAGGGAAACACAAAAAATATACATAACAAAAACGACTAGGAGAAAAGTGTAAAATATAAAAACACACATTGTATCTCATCCGCTTATGAGGGGATCCCCAGTTTCACCAGCCCGGAGCCCCATATCCTCTTGTACTTCTTGATATTACCCTGCTTATCAAAAAAAAACCTTTCATTACTAATTATTTTCATTATATTAGCTAGCCATGTTTCAGCTAGCAGGCTAGAGTGTGACTGCCAGTTTCTTGCCTGAAAAAGGCATCTAGTAACTGGTGTAAACGTATTTTTTGGGATTTTATATCCCTCCGGTATAGCCAATAGACAAGTCCTCGCCGTTGCCTCCAGTGTTAAGCTGAAAATTCCATTTATATGATCTATGACCTGTGTCCAGTACCTAAACAACTTCGGATACCTCCAAAACATATGAAATAAATCTCCGACCTGGCCACATCTGGAACACTGATCATTATCTCTCCAACCCAGTTTAAACATTTTCCTGGGTGTATGATATACTCAATGAAAAAAAAAAGAGATGGGGGGCTTTCTGTGACGGAGATATAGAAACCTTAATTCCCTGTTCCATTATCCAATCCCAATCAGGTATGGACAATGGACCCACGTCCCTCTCCCATTTCTTTTTACTTTTAATCATACCGTTGTGATCTAATATTTTGGCCATCAATCTGGCATATAGAAGTGAAATCAGACCTTTAAGCGTATCTAGAGACATGATTTGTGAAAGACCGAGATCTGGATCAACTGCACCTCTTGAAATCTAAATTGGGCCTGGATTGCATGTCTGACCTGGAGATATTTATAGAACGAACGGTTCGACAACAAGAACTCTGACTTTAACTTTGCAAATGATTTAATATCTGAACCCTGAAACATCTGCTCTAATTTGTCTATCCCTTGGTTTACCCATTCCCTGCATCTTTCAACTTTAAATAGCTCAATTAAATTTCTATTATCCCATAAGGGAGCTAATACGGATACCTTCTGATACCCCAATAAAGCCTTAACTGTTTTCCAAAGTTTAGCAATCTGGATAGTCGTTGGACAATGCATATTGAACGAGTTTACCTCAAGCGCTTCCATAAGCGTATTATGTGGACATCCTAACATCATTAATCTATGGCAAGGACTAGCTTCGTTTATTGCTATTGCTCCTGCTAAGTGCTGTATCTGGGCCGCTAAATAATAAAGTCTGGGATGTGGAATCCCCAACCCCCCCCTCTTCCGGCGGCAGCTGCAACGTCCGTAAACTAATCTTGGACGGCCCCTTTCTCCATATAAGAAGTCTAAATAAGGATTCTCTTTTCTTAAACCACCTCTCCCCAATCCATAATGGTGAGTTGTGAAGAAAATACTAAATTTGAGGAAGCCATACCATCTTGACCAAGTTGCAGCGTCCCGCCATCTAAAGGGGGAGGCGACTCCAGATATCTGCCTTTTGTTTTAACTTTACTAGGAGTGGGGATAAGTTATCTTCCAAGTAGGAATTTACATCCCTTGTAATCCACACCCCCAAGTACTTAAACTTCTCCACCTTCTTCAAATTCGCAATGTCCTGTGGGGTATGAGTAGGCTCCATCTCCAGCGGGAGTAGTGCGGATTTATCCCAATTAATAGTTAATCCGGACATATGTCCAAATTCTCTAATCATTCTCATCGCCGCTTTCAATGAAGCTTGAACATCCCCTAAAAAAACCAAAACGTCGTCGGAGAACAATGCAATTTTCTCCTCCAACTGTCCTCTCCTAAATCCCTGTATATCAGGGTTAGCCCTAATGGCAATGGCCAACGGTTTCACTGCCAAAACGAACAGTAAGGGGGAGAGGGGGCAACCCAGCCTCGTACCTCGTTCCAGCAGGAACGTCTCAGAGAACTCATTGTTAATTTAAATTTTCGCTCTTGGGTTTGTATAAAGCAGTTTTATCCATTTAATAAAATTTGGTCCAAACCCAAATCTATCAAGGACCTTAAACAAGTATTCCCACTCGAGACTATCAAATGCTTTGGCTGCATCCAGGGCCAATACTGCCCTGGAGCCTCCATTATCCACCGGAATTTGAGCATTCAAAAAAAGTCTACGAATGTTAATACTGGTAGATCTATTCGGGATCTACCACAGACCGTGGTGGGTAGATGTACGAGTGTAATGAAATGAGCATGCATCGTGTGACAGATGTTATACGGAAAAACATATCATAAACGCACTGAATAGTATCAAAAATGCGCATGCAGAAAAGCATCTGGAACACATCTGAACTGCGTTTCTAGGGAGTGAACCAGCCTTAAAGCTAGTAACTTGGGGGGCTTACTCTGCCTGTAAAGTGGTACATCTGTAGCTTCAAAGATGTACGGCTTTAGAGAAAACGTACAAATCTACATTGCAGCTACATTTTAACACAAAACAAAAAATAGCCTGCCCCCCCAATACATACAAGGCTATTTGGGTCTGTAAAGGCTTAAAATGAGAACCCCCACGTGAGAAATCCCACCCCAAAATCTAAAAATATTGTGCCCCTCCCACACACTAACAAACCCCTAGCAAAACACACAGCAAGCCTGCCCATGAAAGAGGGGTGGATGCTTGGGGGCAGGAGGGGCTCAGGCACCCCAAGAGTCAACCACCTTGTCCCCATATTCAGGGGAACAAGGGCCTCTTCCACACAACCCTAGGCTGGGGTTGTGAGGGGCTGCAGACAGGGGCTTTACGGAATGTGGAAAGCCCCTTTAAATTAGTGGGTACAAGGTGCTTTGTGGCTGGTATTGGGCTGAGCCCAACATGCCTCAAAGGCAGCCACCTATGTTGAGTGGATGTAGCCTTATATGGTTCAGGAGGGGGTTGGGCGATCGCTCTTCTCACCCCTTTCCTAGCTGTCCCTGTTTGCTCTGAAAAAGTATGTGGTTTGCATTGGTGAGGGAAGCTCACAGCCTTTGGAGATTGGAAAATGGAGTGTGGAGTTCCCCTTTAAAAGCAAAAGCTAGCCCCAAAGAATTATATGCATTAGAAGGGGGGACAAGAGCACTGGAGTGTAGAGTTCCCCTTTAAAAGCAAAAACTAGCCCAAATAAAACATATGCATTAGAAATGGAAGACAAGAGCATTGGAGAATGGAGTGTGGAGTTCCCCTTTAAAAGCAAAAGATAGCCCAAGGAAATCATATACATTAGAGATGGAAAGGTAAATTCCCTTTTAGGAGGAGCTAGGGGAGCGAGAGTCTTTTTACAAGGAACATGTCACATGTTGGAAACATAACATGCTAACATGACCTGTGTGCAGGTTAGGACCAGTTTACACCACATGCAGTCCAGTGCGTTTTTTTCTGCATCAAAAATGCATGGAAAGTAGGTTATATGGTTTTCAGTGGCATAGTACACACCAGTGCATCCCAGTTCCACAAAAAAAGTAGAACATGCTGCATTTTTTCTGCACTGGACTGTACTGGGACGCTGTAAAATGCATCAAAAATGCACTGGAACACACTTGTCCTTATTTAAGGTTAAGAAAAAAGAGGGGGGGAAATAAGCACTGGACTGCATCAAAAATGCACCTGGAACGCATCAAAAATGCATTGGAACGCATCAAAAATGCACTGGAACGCATCAAAAACGCACATGCAGAAAAGCACCTGGAACACATCCGGACTGCGTTTCTATGGTGTGAACTGGCCCTTAAAAAAAACACATGAAAGTGAACCAGTGTAAAAAAAAAAAAAAAAGTCAAGTTGAGAGCTGCCTCCGTCAACCTCTGCAAATGCATTTACGTTGCTTGACATTTACTAAGATTTTGCCGGCGAGGTGAACCAAAGCATTTGAACATGCGCAAATGTCGCTTGCGCATGCGCAGTGCATAAATTGACCTCACGCAGTTCTAAAGGTACTTGCAGGCATGGCAGGGAGAGGGGGGAGGTGTAGTGAGCAGGGGGATAGAATGCCTGTTCACAACGG